>NC_069503.1:89713340-90013340 GCF_027579735.1 Bombina bombina
TTAAAGACCCTTTAGATAGGAAACTTGAATCTTATCTAAGGAAAGCTTATTTATATTCTGGCTATCTTCTCAGGCCTGCATTTTCTCTGGCTAATGTTGCAGCTGCATCAACTTTTTGGTTGGAAAGTTTAGAAAAACAGGAAATGGATTCTGATTTGTCTAGCATTGTTCGCTTGCTTCAACATGCTAATCATTTTATCTGTGATGCCATTTTTTTATATTATCAAAATTGATGTTAAATCTGTCTTTAGCTATTTTAGCTAGAAGAGCTTTGTGGCTCAAATATTGGAATGTTGACATGGTATATAAGTCTAGATTACTTTCTCTTTCTTTCCAAGGTAATAAGTTATTTGGTTCTCAGTTGGATTTGATTATTTCAACTGTCACTGGGGGGAAGGGAGTTTTTTTGCCTCAAGATAAAAGACCTAAGGGTAAATCTAAAGCTTCTAACCGTTTTCATTCCTTTCGACAAAATAAGGAACAAAAACCTAATCCTTCCCCCAAAGAATCTGGTTCCAATTGGAAACCTTCTTCAAGTTGGAGTAAATCCAAACCATTTAAGAAACCAAAGCCAGCCCCCAAGTCTGCATGAAGGTGCGGCCCTCATTCCAGCTCAGCTGGTAGGGGGCAGATTAACGGCTAGATTTAGAGTTTTGTCTGTAACGACCCACGTAGCTAACGCTGGCTTTTTTCCCCCCGCACCTTTTAAATACCGCTGGTATTTAGAGTTCACAGAAGGGCTGCGTTAGGCTCCAAAAAGGGAGCGTATAGGCATATTTACCGCCACTGCAACTCTCAATACCAGCGGTGCTTACGGACGCGGCCAGCTTCAAAAACGTGCTCGTGCACGATTCCCCCATAGGAAATAATGGGGCAGTTTGAGCTGAAAAAAAGCTAACACCTGCAAAAAAGCAGCGTTCATCTCCTAACGCAGCCCCATTGTTTCTTATGGGGAAACAGTTTCTAAGTCTGCACCTAACACCCTAACATGTACCCCGAGTCTAAACACCCCTAACCTTACACTTATTAACCTCTAATCTGCCGCCCCCGCTATCGCTGACACCTGCATATTTTTTTTAACCCCTAATCTGCCGCTCCGTACACCGCCGCAACCTATATTTTCTTTCATGTAATTAGCAAGAGTCCATGAGCTAGTGACGTATGGGATATACATTCCTACCAGGAGGGGCAAAGTTTCCCAAACCTCAAAATGCCTATAAATACACCCCTCACCACACCCACAAATCAGTTTTTACAAACTTTGCCTCCTATGGAGGTGGTGAAGTAAGTTTGTGCTAGATTCTACGTTGATATGCGCTCCGCAGCAAGTTGGAGCCCGGTTTTCCTCTCAGCGTGCAGTGAATGTCAGAGGGATGTGAGGAGAGTATTGCCTATTTGAATGCAGTGATCTCCTTCTACGGGGTCTATTTCATAGGTTCTCTGTTATCGGTCGTAGAGATTCATCTCTTACCTCCCTTTTCAGATCGACGATATACTCTTATATATACCATTACCTCTACTGATTCTCGTTTCAGTACTGGTTTGGCTTTCTACAAACATGTAGATGAGTGTCCTGGGGTAAGTATATTTTATTTTTTGTGACACTCTAAGCTATGGTTGGGCACTTTGTTTATAAAGTTCTAAATATATGTATTTAAACATTTATTTGCCTTGACTCAGAATGTTCAACATTCCTTATTTTTCAGACAGTCAGTTTCATATTTGGGATAATGCATTTCAAATTGATAATTTTTTTCTTACCTTCAAAAATTTGACTCTTTTTCCCTGTGGGCTGTTAGGCTCGCGGGGGCTGAAAATGCTTCATTTTATTGCGTCATTCTTGACGCAGACTTTTTTGGCGCAAAAAATCTTTTCCATTTCCGGCGTCATACGTGTCGCCGGAAGTTGCGTCATTTTTTGACGTTATTTTGCGTCAAAGATGTCGGCGTTCCGGATGTTGCGTCATTTTTGGCGCCAAAAGCATTTAGGCGCCAAAAAATGTGGGCGTCTTTTTTGGCGCCAAAAAATATGGGCGTCACTTTTGTCTCCACATTATTTCAGTCTCTTTTTTCATTGCTTCTGGTTGCTAGAAGCTTGTTCTTTGGCATTTTTTCCCATTCCTGAAACTGTCATTTAAGGAATTTGATCAATTTTGCTTTTTATGTTGTTTTTTCTCTTACATATTGCAAGATGTCTCACGTTGCATCTGAGTCAGAAGATACTACAGGAAAATCGCTGTCTAGTGCTGGATCTACCAAAGCTAAGTGTATCTGCTGTAAACTTTTGGTAGCTATTTCTCCGGCTGTTGTTTGTACTAATTGTCATGACAAACTTGTTAATGCAGATAATATTTCCTTTAGTAAAGTACCATTGTCTGTTGCAGTTCCCTCAACATCTAAGGTGCAGAATGTTCCTGATAACATAAGAGATTTTGTTTCTGAATCCATCAAGAAGGCTATGTCTGTTATTTCTCCTTCTAGTAAACATAAAAAATCTTTTAAAACTTCTCTCCCTACAGATGAATTTTTAAATGTACATCATCATTCTGATTCTGATGACTCTTCTGGTTCAGAGGATTCTGTCTCAGAGATTGATGTTGATAAATCTTCATATTTATTTAAAATGGAATTTATTCGTTCTTTACTTAAAGAAGTACTAATTGCTTTAGAAATAGAGGATTCTGGTCCTCTTGATACTAATTCTAAACGTTTAGATAAAGTATTTAAATCTCCTGTGGTTATTCCAGAAGTTTTTCCTGTTCCTAATGCTATTTCTGAAGTAATTTCCAAAGAATGGGATAAATTGGGTAATTCTTTTACTCCTTCTAAACGTTTTAAGCAATTATATCCTGTGCCGTCTGACCGATTAGAATTTTGGGACAAGATCCCTAAAGTTGATGGGGCTATTGCTACTCTTGCTAAACGTACTACTATTCCTACGTCAGATGGTACTTCGTTTAAGGATCCTTTAGATAGGAAAATTGAATCCTTTCTAAGAAAAGCTTATCTGTGTTCAGGTAATCTTCTTAGACCTGCTATATCATTGGCTGATGTTGCTGCAGCTTCAACTTTTTGGTTGGAAACTTTAGCGCAACAAGTAACAGATCATGATTCTCATGATATTATTATTCTTCTTCAGCATGCTAATAATTTTATCTGTGATGCCATTTTTGATATTATCAGGGTTGATGTCAGGTTTATGTCTCTAGCTATTTTAGCTAGAAGGGCTTTATGGCTTAAAACTTGGAATGCTGATATGGCTTCTAAATCAACTCTACTTTCCATTTCTTTCCAGGGTAACAAATTATTTGGTTCTCAGTTGGATTCTATTATCTCAACTGTTACTGGTGGGAAAGGAACTTTTTTACCACAGGATAAAAAATCTAAGGGTAAAAACAGGGCTAATAATCATTTTCGTTCTTTTCGTTTTAACAAAGAACAAAAGCCTAATCCTTCATCCTCAGGAGCAGTTTCAGTTTGGAAACCATCTCCAGTCTGGAATAGATCCAAGCCTGCTAGAAAGCCAAAGCCTGCTTCTAAGTCCACATGAAGGTGTGGCCCTCATTCCAGCTCAGCTGGTAGGGGGCAGGTTACGTTTTTTCAAAGAAATTTGGATCAATTCTGTTCACAATCTTTGGATTCAGAATATTGTTTCAGAAGGGTACAGAATTGGTTTCAAGTTGAGACCTCCTGCAAAGAGATTTTTTCTTTCCCGTGTCCCAGTAAATCCAGTGAAAGCTCAAGCATTTCTGAAATGTGTTTCAGATCTAGAGTTGGCTGGAGTAATTATGCCAGTTCCAGTTCCGGAACAGGGGATGGGGTTTTATTCAAATCTCTTCATTGTACCAAAGAAGGAGAATTCCTTCAGACCAGTTCTGGATCTAAAAATATTGAATCGTTATGTAAGGATACCAACTTTCAAGATGGTAACTATAAGGACTATTCTGCCCTTTGTTCAGCAAGGGAATTATATGTCCACAATAGATTTACAGGATGCATATCTGCATATTCCGATTCATCCAGATCATTATCAGTTCCTGAGATTCTCTTTTCTGGACAAGCATTACCAGTTTGTGGCTCTGCCGTTTGGCCTAGCTACAGCTCCAAGAATTTTTACAAAGGTTCTCGGTGCCCTTCTGTCTGTAATCAGAGAACAGGGTATTGTGGTATTTCCTTATTTGGACGATATCTTGGTACTTGCTCAATCTTTACATTTAGCAGAATCTCATACGAATCGACTTGTGTTGTTTCTTCAAGATCATGGTTGGAGGATCAATTTACCAAAACGTTCATTGATTCCTCAGACAAGGGTAACCTTTCTGGGTTTCCAGTTAGATTCAGTGTCCATGACTCTGTCTTTAACAGACAAGAGACGTCTAAAACTGATTTCAGCTTGTCGAAACCTTCAGTCACAATCATTCCCTTCGGTAGCCTTATGCATGGAAATTCTAGGTCTTATGACTGCTGCATCGGACGCGATCCCCTTTGCTCGTTTTCACATGCGACCTCTTCAGCTTTGTATGCTGAATCAATGGTGCAAGGATTACACAAAGATATCTCAATTAATATCTTTAAAACCGATTGTTCAACATTCTCTAACATGGTGGACAGATCACCATCGTTTAATTCAGGGGGCTTCTTTTTTGCTTCCGACCTGGACTGTAATTTCAACAGATGCAAGTCTCACAGGTTGGGGAGCTGTGTGGGGATCTCTGACGGCACAAGGAGTTTGGGAATCTCAGGAGGTGAGATTGCCGATCAATATTTTGGAACTCCGTGCAATTTTCAGAGCTCTTCAGTTTTGGCCTCTTCTGAAGAGAGAATCGTTCATTTGCTTTCAGACAGACAATGTCACAACTGTGGCATACATCAATCATCAAGGAGGGACTCACAGTCCTCTGGCTATGAAAGAAGTATCTCGAATTTTGGTTTGGGCGGAATCCAGCTCCTGTCTAATCTCTGCGGTTCATATCCCAGGTATAGACAATTGGGAAGCGGATTATCTCAGTCGCCAAACGTTGCATCCGGGCGAATGGTCTCTTCACCCAGAGGTATTTCTTCAGATTGTTCAAATGTGGGAACTTCCAGAAATAGATCTGATGGCGTCTCATCTAAACAAGAAACTTCCCAGGTATCTGTCCAGATCCCGGGATCCTCAGGCAGAGGCAGTGGATGCATTATCACTTCCTTGGAAGTATCATCCTGCCTATATCTTTCCGCCTCTAGTTCTTCTTCCAAGGGTAATCTCCAAGATTCTGAAGGAATGCTCGTTTGTTCTGCTGGTAGCTCCGGCATGGCCTCACAGGTTTTGGTATGCGGATCTTGTCCGGATGGCCTCTTGCCAACCGTGGACTCTTCCGTTAAGACCAGACCTTCTGTCGCAAGGTCCTTTTTTTCCATCAGGATCTAAAATCCTTAAATTTAAAGGTATGGAGATTGAACGCTTGATTCTTGGTCAGAGAGGTTTCTCTGACTCTGTGATTAATACTATGTTACAGGCTCGTAAATCTGTATCTAGAGAGATATATTATAGAGTCTGGAAGACTTATATTTCTTGGTGTCTTTCTCATAATTTTTCTTGGCATTCTTTTAGAATACCGAGAATTTTACAGTTTCTTCAGGATGGTTTAGATAAGGGTTTGTCCGCAAGTTCCTTGAAAGGACAAATCTCTGCTCTTTCTGTTCTTTTTCACAGAAAGATTGCTGTTCTTCCTGATATTCATTGTTTTGTACAAGCTTTGGTTCGTATAAAACCTGTCATTAAGTCAATTTCTCCTCCTTGGAGTTTGAATTTGGTTCTGGGAGCTCTTCAAGCTCCTCCGTTTGAACCTATGCATTCATTGGACATTAAATTACTTTCTTGGAAAGTTTTGTTCCTTTTGGCAATCTCTTCTGCCAGAAGAGTTTCTGAATTATCTGCTCTTTCTTGTGAGTCTCCTTTTCTGATTTTTCATCAGGATAAGGCGGTGTTGCGAACTTCTTTTGAATTTTTACCTAAAGTTGTGAATTCCAACAACATTAGTAGAGAAATTGTGGTTCCTTCATTATGTCCTAATCCTAAGAATTCTAAGGAGAAATCGTTGCATTCTTTGGATGTTGTTAGAGCTTTGAAATATTATGTTGAAGCTACTAAGTCTTTCCGAAAGACTTCTAGTCTATTTGTTATCTTTTCCGGTTCTAGAAAAGGCCAGAAAGCTTCTGCCATTTCTTTGGCATCTTGGTTGAAATCGTTAATTCATCTTGCCTATGTTGAGTCGGGTAAAACTCCGCCTCAGAGGATTACAGCTCATTCTACAAGGTCAGTTTCTACTTCCTGGGCATTTAGGAATGAAGCTTCGGTTGATCAGATTTGCAAAGCAGCAACTTGGTCCTCTTTGCATACTTTTACTAAGTTCTACCATTTTGATGTATTTTCTTCTTCTGAAGCAGTTTTTGGTAGAAAAGTACTTCAGGCAGCGGTTTCAGTTTGAATCTTCTGCTTATGTTTTTCATTAAACTTTATTTTGGGTGTGGATTTTTTTCAGCAGGAATTGGCTGTCTTTATTTTATCCCTCCCTCTCTAGTGACTCTTGCGTGGAAAGATCCACATCTTGGGTAGTCATTATCCCATACGTCACTAGCTCATGGACTCTTGCTAATTACATGAAAGAAAACATAATTTATGTAAGAACTTACCTGATAAATTCATTTCTTTCATATTAGCAAGAGTCCATGAGGCCCACCCTTTTTTGTGGTGGTTATGATTTTTTTGTATAAAGCACAATTATTCCAATTCCTTATTTTATATGCTTTCGCACTTTTTTCTTATCACCCCACTTCTTGGCTATTCGTTAAACTGATTTGTGGGTGTGGTGAGGGGTGTATTTATAGGCATTTTGAGGTTTGGGAAACTTTGCCCCTCCTGGTAGGAATGTATATCCCATACGTCACTAGCTCATGGACTCTTGCTAATATGAAAGAAATGAATTTATCAGGTAAGTTCTTACATAAATTATGTTATCCCTATGTACCCCTAATCTGCTGCCCCTAACACCGCCGACCCCTATATTATATTTATTAACCCCTAATCTGCCGCCCCCAACGTCGCCTCCACCTACCTACAATTATTAACCCCTAATCTGCCGACCGGACCTCACCGCTACTCTAATAAATGTATTAACCCCTAAAGCTAAGTCTAACACTAACACCCCCCTAAGTTAAATATAATTTAAATCTAACTAAATAAATTAACTCTTATTAAATAAATTATTCCTATTTAAAGCTAAATACTTACCTGTAAAATAAACCCTAATATAGCTACAATATAAATTATAATTATATTGTAGCTATTTTAGGATTAATATTTATTTTACAGGCAACTTTGTATTTATTTTAACCAGGTACAATAGCTATTAAATAGTTAATAACTATTTAATAGTTACCTAGTTAAAATAATTACAAAATTACCTGTAAAATAAATCCTAACCTAAGTTACAATTAAACCTAACACTACACTATCAATACATTAAATAAAATACCTACAATTATCTACAATTAAACCTAACACTACACTATCAATAAATTAATTAAATACAATACCTACAAATAAATACAATTAAATAAACTAACTAAAGTACAAAAAAATAAAAAAAGAACTGTTACAAAAAATAAAAAAATATTTCTCCAACATAGGTGTGTCCGGTCCACGGCGTCATCCTTACTTGTGGGATATTCTCTTCCCCAACAGGAAATGGCAAAGAGCCCAGCAAAGCTGGTCACATGATCCCTCCTAGGCTCCGCCTACCCCAGTCATTCTCTTTGCCGTTGTACAGGCAACATCTCCACGGAGATGGCTTAGAGTTTTTTAGTGTTTAACTGTAGTTTTTCATTATTCAATCAAGAGTTTGTTATTTTCAAATAGTGCTGGTACGTACTATTTACTCAGAAACAGAAAAGAGATGAAGAATTCTGTTTGTATGAGGAAAATGATTTTAGCAACCGTAACTAAAATCCATGGCTGTTCCACACAGGACTGTTGAGAGCAATTAACTTCAGTTGGGGGAACAGTTTGCAGTCCTTTGCTGCTTGAGGTATGACACATTCTAACAAGACGATGTAATGCTGGAAGCTGTCATTTTCCCTATGGGATCCGGTAAGCCATGTTTATTACGATTGTAAATAAGGGCTTCACAAGGGCTTATTTAGACTGTAGACCTTTTTTGGGCTAAATCGATTGATATTAACACTTATTTAGCCTTGAGGAATCATTTATTCTGGGTATTTTGATATAATAATATCGGCAGGCACTGTTTTAGACACCTTATTCTTTAGGGGCTTTCCCAAAGCATAGGCAGAGTCTCATTTTCGCGCCGGTGTTGCGCACTTGTTTTTGAGAGGCATGGCATGCAGTCGCATGTGAGAGGAGCTCTGATACTTATAAAAGACTTCTGAAGGCGTCATTTGGTATCGTATTCCCCTTTGGGTTTGGTTGGGTCTCAGCAAAGCAGATACCAGGGACTGTAAAGGGGTTAAAGCTTAAAACGGCTCCGGTTCCGTTATTTTAAGGGTTAAAGCTTCCAAAATTGGTGTGCAATATTTTCAAGGCTTTAAGACACTGTGGTGAAAGTTTGGTGAATTTTGAACAATTCCTTCATGTTTTTTCGCAATTGCAGTAATAAAGTGTGTTCAGTTTAAAATTTAAAGTGACAGTAACGGTTTTATTTCAAAACGTTTTTTGTACTTTCTTATCAAGTTTATGCCTGTTTAACATGTCTGAACTACCAGATAGACTGTGTTCTGAATGTGGGGAAGCCAGAATTCCTATTCATTTAAATAAATGTGATTTATGTGATAATGACAATGATGCCCAAGATGATTCCTCAAGTGAGGGGAGTAAGCATGGTACTGCATCATTCCCTCCTTCGTCTACACGAGTCTTGCCCACTCAGGAGGCCCCTAGTACATCTAGCGCGCCAATACTCCTTACTATGCAACAATTAACGGCTGTAATGGATAATTCTGTCAAAAACATTTTAGCCAAAATGAACCCTTGTCAGCGTAAGCGTGGATGCTCTGTTTTAGTTACTGAAGAGCATGACGACGCTGATATTAATATCTCTGAAGGGCCCCTAACCCAATCTGAGGGGGCCAGGGAGGTTTTGTCTGAGGGAGAAATTACTGATTTAGGGAACATTTCTCAGCAGGCTGAATCTGATGTGATTACATTTAAATTTAAATTGGAACATCTCCGCATTTTGCTTAAGGAGGTATTATCCACTCTGGATGATTGTGAAAATTTGGTCATCCCAGAGAAACTATGTAAAATGGACAAGTTCCTAGAGGTGCCGGGGCTCCCAGAAGCTTTTCCTATACCCAAGCGGGTGGCGGACATTGTTAATAAAGAATGGGAAAGGCCCGGTATTCCTTTCGTCCCTCCCCCCATATTTAAAAAATTGTTTCCTATGGTCGACCCCAGAAAGGACTTATGGCAGTCAGTCCCCAAGGTCGAGGGAGCGGTTTCTACTTTAAACAAACGCACCACTATTCCCATAGAGGATAGTTGTGCTTTCAAAGATCCTATGGATAAAAAATTAGAAGGTTTGCTTAAAAAGATGTTTGTTCAGCAGGGTTACCTTCTACAACCCATTTCATGCATTGTCCCTGTCACTACAGCCGCATATTTCTGGTTTGATGAACTGATTAAGGTGCTCGATAGTGACTCTCCTCCTTATGAGGAGATTATGGACAGAGTCAATGCTCTCAAATTGGCTAATTCTTTCACTCTAGACGCCTCTTTGCAATTGGCTAAGTTAGCGGCTAAGAATTCTGGGTTTGCTATTGTGGCGCGCAGAGCGCTTTGGTTGAAATCTTGGTCGGCTGATGCGTCTTCCAAGAACAAGCTACTAAACATTCCTTTCAAGGGGAAAACGCTGTTTGGTCCTGACTTGAAAGAGATTATCTCTGATATCACTGGGGGTAAGGGCCATGCCCTTCCTCAGGATCGGCCTTTCAAGGCAAAAAATAGACCTAATTTTCGTCCCTTTCGTAAAAACGGACCAGCCCAAGGTGCTACGTCCTCTAAGCAAGAGGGTAATACTTCTCAGGCCAAGCCAGCTTGGAGACCAATGCAAGGCTGGAACAAGGGAAAGCAGGCCAAGAAACCTGCCACTGCTACCAAGACAGCATGAAATATTGGCCCCCGATCCGGGACCGGATCTGGTGGGGGGCAGACTCTCTCTCTTCGCTCAGGCTTGGGCAAGAGATGTTCTGGATCCTTGGGCGCTAGAAATAGTCTCCCAGGGTTATCTTCTGGAATTCAAGGGACTTCCCCCAAGGGGGAGGTTCCACAGGTCTCAGTTGTCTTCAGACCACATAAAAAGACAGGCGTTCTTACATTGTGTAGAAGACCTGTTAAAAATGGGAGTGATTCATCCTGTTCCATTGAGAGAACAAGGGATGGGGTTCTACTCCAATCTGTTCATAGTTCCCAAAAAAGAGGGAACGTTCAGACCAATCCTAGATCTCAAGATCTTAAACAAATTTCTCAAGGTCCCATCGTTCAAGATGGAAACCATTCGAACTATCCTTCCTTCCATCCAGGAAGGTCAATTCATGACCACGGTGGATTTAAAGGATGCGTATCTACATATTCCTATCCACAAGGAACATCATCGGTTCCTAAGGTTTGCATTCCTGGACAAACATTACCAGTTCGTGGCGCTTCCTTTCGGATTAGCCACTGCTCCAAGGATTTTCACAAAGGTACTAGGGTCCCTTCTAGCGGTGCTAAGACCAAGGGGCATTGCAGTAGTACCCTACCTGGACGACATTCTGATTCAAGCGTCGTCCCTCCCTCGAGCAAAGGCTCACACGGACATCGTCCTGGCCTTTCTCAGATCTCACGGCTGGAAAGTGAACGTGGAAAAGAGTTCTCTATCCCCGTCAACAAGGGTTCCCTTCTTGGGAACAATTATAGATTCCTCAGAAATGAGGATTTTTCTAACAGAGGCCAGAATAACAAAGCTTCTGGACTCTTGTCGGATTCTTCATTCCGTTCCTCTTCCTTCCGTAGCTCAGTGCATGGAAGTGATCGGGTTGATGGTAGCGGCAATGGACATAGTTCCTTTTGCGCGCATCCATCTAAGACCATTACAACTGTGCATGCTCAGTCAGTGGAATGGGGACTATACAGACTTGTCTCCAAAGATACAAGTAAATCAGAGGACCAGAGACTCACTCCGTTGGTGGCTGTCCCTGGACAACCTGTCACAAGGGATGACATTCCGCAGACCAGAGTGGGTCATTGTCATGACCGACGCCAGTCTGACGGGCTGGGGCGCGGTCTGGGGATCCCTGAAAGCTCAGGGTCTTTGGTCTCGGGAAGAATCTCTTCTACCGATAAATATTCTGGAACTGAGAGCGATATTCAATGCTCTCAAGGCTTGGCCTCAGCTAGCAAGGACCAAGTTCATACGGTTTCAATCAGACAACATGACGACTGTTGCGTACATCAACCATCAGGGGGGAACAAGGAGTTCCCTAGCGATGGAGGAAGTGACCAAGATTATTCTATGGGCGGAGTCTCACTCCTGCCACCTGTCTGCTATCCACATCCCGGGAGTGGAAAATTGGGAAGCGGATTTTCTGAGTCGTCAGACATTGCATCCGGGGGAGTGGGAACTCCATCCGGAAATCTTTGCCCTAGTCACTCAACTGTGGGGCATTCCAGACATGGATCTAATGGCCTCTCGTCAGAACTTCAAAGTTCCCTGTTACGGGTCCAGATCCAGGGATCCCAAGGCGGCTCTAGTGGATGCACTAGTAGCACCTTGGACCTTCAAACTAGCTTATGTGTTTCCGCCGTTTCCTCTCATTCCCAGGCTGGTAGCCAGGATCAATCAGGAGAGGGCGTCGGTGATCTTGATAGCTCCTGCGTGGCCACGCAGGACTTGGTATGCAGATCTGGTGAATATGTCATCGGCTCCACCTTGGAAGCTACCTTTGAGACGAGACCTTCTTGTTCAGGGTCCGTTCGAACATCCGAATCTGGTTTCACTCCAGCTGACTGCCTGGAGATTGAACGCTTGATTTTATCGAAGCGAGGTTTCTCAGATTCTGTTATCGATACTCTTGTTCAGGCCAGAAAGCCTGTAACTAGAAAGATTTACCACAAAATTTGGAAAAAATATATCTGTTGGTGTGAATCTAAAGGATTCCCTTGGGACAAGGTTAAGATTCCTAGGATTCTATCCTTCCTTCAAGAAGGATTGGAAAAAGGATTATCGGCAAGTTCCCTGAAGGGACAGATTTCTGCCTTGTCGGTGTTACTTCACAAAAAGCTGGCAGCTGTGCCAGATGTTCAAGCCTTTGTTCAGGCTTTGGTTAGAATTAAGCCTGTTTACAAACCTTTGACTCCTCCTTGGAGTCTCAATTTAGTTCTTTCAGTTCTTCAGGGGGTTCCGTTTGAACCCTTACATTCCGTTGATATTAAGTTATTATCTTGGAAAGTTTTGTTTTTAGTTGCAATTTCTTCTGCTAGAAGAGTTTCAGAATTATCTGCTCTGCAGTGTTCCCCTCCTTATCTGGTGTTCCATGCAGATAAGGTGGTTTTACGTACTAAACCTGGTTTTCTTCCGAAAGTTGTTTCTAACAAAAACATTAACCAGGAGATTATCGTGCCTTCTCTGTGTCCGAAACCAGTTTCAAAGAAGGAACGTTTGTTGCACAATTTGGATGTTGTTCGCGCTCTAAAATTCTATTTAGATGCTACAAAGGATTTTAGACAAACATCTTCCTTGTTTGTTGTTTATTCAGGTAAAAGGAGAGGTCAAAAAGCAACTTCTACCTCTCTCTCTTTTTGGATTAAAAGCATCATCAGATTGGCTTACGAGACTGCCGGACGGCAGCCTCCTGAAAGAATCACAGCTCATTCCACTAGGGCTGTGGCTTCCACATGGGCCTTCAAGAACGAGGCTTCTGTTGATCAGATATGTAGGGCAGCGACTTGGTCTTCACTGCACACTTTTACCAAATTTTACAAGTTTGATACTTTTGCTTCTTCTGAGGCTATTTTTGGGAGAAAGGTTTTGCAAGCCGTGGTGCCTTCCATTTAGGTGACCTGATTTGCTCCCTCCCTTCATCCGTGTCCTAAAGCTTTGGTATTGGTTCCCACAAGTAAGGATGACGCCGTGGACCGGACACACCTATGTTGGAGAAAACAGAATTTATGTTTACCTGATAAATTTCTTTCTCCAACGGTGTGTCCGGTCCACGGCCCGCCCTGGTTTTTTTAATCAGGTCTGATAATTTATTTTCTTTAACTACAGTCACCACGGTACCATATGGTTTCTCCTATGCTAATATTCCTCCTTAACGTCGGTCGAATGACTGGGGTAGGCGGAGCCTAGGAGGGATCATGTGACCAGCTTTGCTGGGCTCTTTGCCATTTCCTGTTGGGGAAGAGAATATCCCACAAGTAAGGATGACGCCGTGGACCGGACACACCGTTGGAGAAAGAAATTTATCAGGTAAACATAAATTCTGTTTTACAAACATTAGAAAAATATTACAACAATTTTAAGCTAATTACACCTACTCTAAGCCCCCTAATAAAATAACAAAGCCCCCCAAATAAAAAAAATGCCCTACCCTATTCTAAAATACAAATAGAAAAGCTCTTTTACCTTACCAGCCCTTAAAAGGGCCTTTTGCGGGGCATGCCCCAAAGAATTCAGCTCTTTTGCCTGAAAAAAAAACATACAACAAACTGATCGGAACAGCCAATAGAATGCGAGCTCAATCTAATTGGCTGATTGGATCAGCCAATCGGATTGAACTTGAATCTGATTGGCTGATTCCATCAGCCAATCAGAATTTTCCTACCTTAATTCCGATTGGCTGATAGAATCCTATCAGCCAATCGGAATTTGAGGGACGCCATCTTGGATGACGTCCCTTAAAGGAACCTTCATTCTGTGTTAGGACGTCTGAAGAAGAGGATGGATCCGCGCCGGAGGTCTTGAAGATGGAGCCGCTCCTCGTTGGATGGAAGAAGATAGAAGATGCCGCTTGGATGAAGATGTCTACCGGTCCGGATCTCCTCTTCTGCCCGGATAGGATGAAGACTTCTGCCCGATGATGGACTTCTTCAGCCGCCGCTTGGATCAAGACTTCAGCCGGAGGATGGACGTCTTCAGCCCCCGCTTGGGCTTGGATGAAGACTTCGGAGCCTGGACCGATCGGTGATACCCAGCGTGGTGAAGATAAGGTAGGAAGATCTTCAGGAGCTTAGTGTTAGGTTTATTTAAGGGGAATTTGGGTTAGATTAGGGGTATGTGGGTGGTGGGTTGTAATGTTGGGGGGGTATTGTATGGTTTTTTTTCAGGCAAAAGAGCTGAATTCTTTGGGGCATGCCCCGCAAAAGGCCCTTTTAAGGGCTGGTAAGGTAAAAGAGCTTTTCTATTTGCATTTTAGAATAGGGTAGGGCATTTTTTTATTTTGGGGGGCTTTGTTATTTTATTAGGGGGCTTAGAGTAGGTGTAATTAGCTTAAAATTGTTGTAATATTTTTCTAATGTTTGTAAATATTTTTTTATTTTTTGTAACTTAGTTCTTTTTTTATTTTTTGTACTTTAGTTAGTTTATTTAATTGTATTTATTTGTAGGTATTGTATTTAATTAATTTATTGATAGTGTAGTTTTAGGTTGGGGGGACCTCGGTTTAGGGGTACATAGGTAGTTTATGGGTGTTAGTGTACTTTAGAGCACAGTAGTTAAGAGCTTTATGAACCGGCGTTAGCCTAGAAAGCTCTTAACTCCTGGCTTTTTGCTGCGGCTGGAGTTTTGTCGTTAGAGTTCTAACGCTCACTTCAGCCACGACTCTAAATACCGGAGTTAGAAAGATCCCATTGAAAAGATAGGATACGCAATTGACGTAAGGGGATCTGCGGTATGGAAAAGTCGCGGCTGCAAAGTGAGCGTTAGACCCTTTCCTGACTGACTCTAAATACCAGCGGTAGCCCAAAACCAGCATTAGGAGCCCCTAACACTGGTTTTGACGGCTAACGCCAAACTCTAAATCTAGCCGTAAGATACTTCCAAAACATTTGTGCAGATTCTGTCCAAAATCAATGGATTCAGAGTATTGTTTCTCAAGGGTATCGAATAGGATTCAGACTAAGACCTCCTGTGAGAAGATTTTTTTTCTCTCACGCATCCCAGTAAATCCAGTAAAGGCTCAGGCTTTTCTGAAGTGTGTTTAAGACCTGGAGCTTTCAGGGGTAATCATACCAGTTCCGTTTCAGGAACGGGGTCTGGGGTTTTATTCAAATCTATTCATTGTCCCAAAGAAAGAAAATTCATACAGGCCAGTTCTGGATCTGAAAATTTTGAATCATTATGTAAGAGTGCCAACTTTCAAAATGGTGACTATAAGGACTATTCTGCCTTTTGTTCAGCAAGGCATTTGACACGCTGAGAAACGCTTTGCATAAAGCTAATGTGGGCAGCTAGCATATCCGACCTTAGGGTTCCATTGTATTGTATATATTTTATTTACTTTTTAATAAATTGGTTTTAATTATCAGCAACATCTTTGGAACCTTACTGAATCACCTACCAATCACTCCCATTGGGAGTTCTATTCTGCAGAGATCGTTATCTTTTCACCATTACGGTCCATTGTTCCTGTGCTCCTGATTTTTGGCTTATCGAGGTTACCAGTAAGCTGGGTTGCTGCTATCCACCCAGCCTGTTCTTATTAGCACTGTCTGAGTGCTCTTCCTAAATGGGAGTACCCTGATTTGGTTTGTCTAAATACCAGATTATACTACTGGTACACACAGGTGCCCCTTCTGTTTTTCATTTTATATACAGATATTGGGATCCTGTGTTCCTGTATACCAAGATTGAACAGTGAGCTGGGTCGCTGCTAAACATCTAGCCTGCCTCCAATAGCACTGTATGAGTGCTCCTCACAAATGTGAGTACCCTGATTAGGGCATCTATTGGCTTATTTCCATTCTGTTATTGGTACACACATGTGCCTCTCTTGTTCTCTATATTTCTCCGGATTTTACGACATCTGCTTGTGAGGAGAGAGCAGCCTTCTATCAAATACCGGTCTTATAGGAGTCCTATAAGGTGGACCTGTAAAATTACACAAAGATACTTTTTTACTATTAATGCATTTGTTTATGCTCAACTTTAATATGAATGTCACTTAAATTAATTTATTTATAGGTAGCACTCACACCTTATTATTAATAATATTATTAACAATAACATATTCTTGTATAGGTCCAATGTCACAGTTGCATTGCTATTTTCTTTAGCGCCCCCTATCTATTGTCGTCTTTAGTGACTCTGTGTAATATTTCTTGGAAAGTGTTGTTCCTTTTGGCCATCTCTTCTGCTAGAAGAGTTTCTGAATTATCTGCTCTTTCTTGTGAATCTCCTTTTCTGATTTTTCATCAGGATAAGGCAGTTTTGCGGACTTCATTTAGATTTCTACCTAAGGTTGTGAATTCTAACAACATTGATAGAGAAATTGTTGTCACTTCTTTTTGTCCTAATCCTAAGATTTCTTTGGAGAGATCCTTTCATTGTTTGGATGTAGTAAGAGCTTTGAAATATTATGTTGAAGCTACTAAAGATTTCAGGAAGACTTCTAGTCTATTTGTTATCTTTTCTGGTTCTTGGAAAGGTCAGAAGGCTTCTGCCATTTTCTTTGGCATCTTGGTTAAAGCTTTAGATTCATCAGGCTTATTTGGAGTCGGGTCAGGCCCCGCCTCAGAGGATCACAGCTCATTCTACTAGATCAGTCTCCACTTCGTGGGCTTTTAAGAATGAAGTTTCAGTTGATCAGATTTGCAAAGCAGAAACTTAGTCTTCTTTGCATACATTTACTAAATTCTGCCTTTTTTATGTATTTGCTTCCTCTGAAGCAGTTTTTGGTAGAAAAGTTCTTCAGGCAGCTGTTTCAGTTTGATTCCTCTGCTTATGTTTAAGTTTTTTTCTTTTCATTATGAGAATAAACTTATATTTTGGGTTGTCGATTTATTTTTTTCAGCAGAAAATGGCTGTTATTATTTTATCCCTCCCTCTCTACTGACTCTTTTGTGGAGTTCCACATCTTGGGTATTGCTATCCCATACGTCACTAGCTCATGGACACTTGCCAATTACATTAAAGAAAACATAATTTATGTAAGAACTTAGCTGATAAATTCATTTCTTTCATATTGACAAAAGTCCATGAGACCCACCCTTTTTATGGTGATTATGATTTTTTGTATAAAGCACAATTATTTCCAAATTCCTTTGTTGATGCTTTTTACTCCTTTCTTTATCATCCCACTATTTGGCTATTCGTTAAACTGAATTGTTGGTGTGGTGAGGGGTGTATTTATAGGCATTTTGAGGTTTGGGCAACTTTGCCCCTCCTGGTAGGATTTAATATCCCATACATCACTAGCTCATGGACTCTCTTGCCAATATGAAAGAAATTAATTTATCAGGTAAGTTCTTACATTAATTATGTTTTTCAAAGCTTGGTCTCCACGACCCTTGGAGAATGTTCAACCCAAATAGAAGAGACTATACTTTCTTTTCTAGCTCGAATAAATCCTATTCCAGAATAGACAACATTTTAATAGATCATATGACATTATCCCAGGTTTCAAAGACAAATATATCACATACAACGTGGTCAGACCATTCAATGGTAAAATGTAAACTTAAATGGCCTTTGGCTCCTGTAAGAGAGTTTGTGTGGTGATTAGATTACTCTATTTTACTTGATCCTGAAAATAATAAAACCCTTGAGCAAGAATTAGCAAACTTTTTTACCATGAATATCCACGATGATATTGATCCAGCCACTATATGGGAAGCACATAAAAGTTATATTAGGGGTATTCTGTTTAAACTTAAGGCCATAAAAAACAAAAAGCAAAGGGAGGAATACACACATATAGCAAAATAAATATCACAATTAGACTACCTACACAAATTGAATCCATGTGATGAAAATTTACAATTGCAATTAAAGTTTTATAGAGAAAAGTTGAATTCTCACTTACATATAAAAGCACAATCAGTAGCTTTCAAACTGAAACAAAAATGTTACACTAACTCTAACAATCCGGGACGATTCTTAGCTAGGTCCCTAAAGAAAAAACAGGCTAAAGCATATATTTATTCTATCAAGAAACCAGATGGGACTAAAGTAGAGGACACCAAACAAATCGCTGAAGTCTTAAAGAATTATTACCACTTCTTATATAACTTATTCCCTAACAGAAGCCAGACAAAACATCTTTGAAAAATGCAATGAATATTTGGACAATGTCACAGTCCCTCATATATCTGCAGATGATAACATGATGTTGCAAGCCCAAATCTCTAAAAGAAAAGTTAGGGAGGCTATTCGTTCCTTGAAGCTTGACAAGGCTCCTGGCCCCGATGGCTTTTCTAGTTACTATTACAAATTATATAGTCACCTGTTGACTCCATATTTAAAGTCGTTCCATCAGATAGATAATTGTGGCCGTTTTCCAGATACCATATTACAGGCATTTATTACAGTCCTTCCCAAACCAGGGGAAAAAAAGACATACCTGCTAATTATCAACCAATTTCCCTTTTAAACATTGATTTAAAAATGTTTGCAAAAATATTGGCCTAGAGATGAAATAGGATTCTGCCGTCTCTGATATCCCCTGATCAAGTGGGCTTTGTACCGCGGAGAGAGGCTAAAGATAATACTGTTAAAATACTAGATATACTAGACTTCATTAATAAAAACGACATATCATCAATTTTACTATCAACGGATGCAGAAAAAGCATTCGATAGGCTAGACTGGACTTTTTTTTAGAAACAACCTTAGTTAAATTTAACTTTCCTCGCTCCTTTATACATAGAGTGTTAGCTCTTTACTCTTTTCCTACTGCCCAGATTCGGATCAATGGCACCCTCTCTGAGCATTTTGCAATAAGAAATGGCGCAAGACAGGGTTGTCCTTTTTCCCCCTTATTATTTATTATTACACTGGAAACATTGGCTACAAGGATTAGAAATAATTTAGATATAAATGGTATAATGATTAAACAGAATATAAATTATCTATGTTTGCTGATGATGTGCTTTTACCCTTTCCACCCCTTTAATTATATGGTGATGTATCAAACTTCTCTGTCAATGACATGACCGAGGAGGATATCAATACACTTAGAAGTAATAGTGACTTCTCCATCCAACAGAAATCTATAAAATACCTGGGAGTTCAGTTGACAGACCAGATAGATCGTATTCGTACTATCAATTATGCAAAACTTGTTGTTGATATATCTAGACTAGCCGCATCTTGGTCTTCAAAAAATACATCCTGGAAAGGATGTATAAATACTAAAAAAAATGATGTTATTGCCAAAGATCTTATATATTTTACAAACGCTCCCTCTCCTCCATACCGATTCTTATATACACAAATTATAAAATATTATAAAAAATTACATCAGGAACAATACACTACCAAGGATAAACAAATCAACCATGTATACACGTAAAGATCTGGGAGGTCTGGGAGTCCCAAACCTATTCTTATACAAAAAGGCAATCTCCATGCAGAGGATCATTGAGTGGTGTAGACATGACTTAGATAATTCAAAACACTGGATCCAGATTGAAAACGATCTGACTGATTCTCCCCAATTAGTAGGAGCATGTTGAAAACCTAAATTTTTGTCTGAGACACACAATATTTATATATCCACAATCTCAGAAGCCTTTTTAGATTGGAAATATATTTGCAAGCATATATAAGGTGTGACAGACCCTTCGGTCAGGACTGAAAGTGTTAACTTTATTTTCTAACCACAAGTGGCTGGCTCCAGCTACAATCTAATTAATGCTTAGCATTCTATTGTTTGATCACCTCCAGAGAGAAAGTGATAAGAAGAGTCAAGAGTGTCTTGTGGTTGAAGTGTTTAAGTAATCTAATCCTATTGTATCATGTCAAGGGCGCTTCTCCCTTTTATCTAATGTACAACATTCTTTCAACCCCCATCTGAGGGGGGGTCAAAAACCTGTATAAATCTGTGTGCTGCCTTTTAATAAATGTCATTCTGTTTTAAACCTGAAACTGGCTGGGTTGTGAATTGCTGATTGTCTATGCAGGACATTGTTCATCTGGGGTTAACCCTTGGTACACAGTTGGTACCGTAACATTGGTGGCAAGCGACGGGAGAATCCTTATCGCCCAGAAGAGCAACTACACAAGCCAGTAACCTCAGGAAGAGGGGGATTATTACAATACTGACTAAGATGGAAAGAGTACCAGGGACAGAAGGAACCAATGGGCCCAGCATATCAGACAGAACCCCTGAAGAAGCAAGCTTTGATCGGGCGGTTAAAATAAGACTGGCATATTATGGCCCCAACCCATCTGCCGAAATTATCGACCGGGTCATAGCAGCTGTGGAGGCCAACCTACTTCGCCAAAGCGGCGCTGCAGCAGCCCAAGTCACAGCAACCCCAGTGGAAAAGGGAAAAGTAAATTTTGCAGCTTTTAAAAACTTCCTGGAAACAGAAGGAGAGATTGATGGGTACCTTGCAGATTTTGAGAGGCAATGTGCACTACACAAGGTACCCGCAGAGGACTGGGTCACGATATTATCCGGAAAATTATCCGGCCGGGCCAGTGAGGCTTTTCGGGCCATTCCAGATGAGGAAGTCGGGGATTATAATACTGTAAAAGAGGCTCTGCTCTCCAGGTATGCGGTTACACCGGAGGCATACCGAAGGCGGTTCAGAGACACTGTTAAATTAGCTGGTGATTCCTACCTTGAGTGGGCATGTAAGGTGCACCGCACAGCAGCTCACTGGATAGCGGGGTGCCAAGCCGTATCTGGGGAAGAGGTGCTGCAGCTATTCCTGTTGGAACATTGCTTCGACAAGTTACCCGCAGGAGTTCGAGAGTGGGTTCGGGACCGTAAACCCTCCACCCTGCATGAAGCTGCTCGCCTGGCAGATGAGTATACGGATGCCCGCAAACTGGACACTGCTACCACTAAGCCCCCTGCTAGAGTGGAGTACAGACCCCCAGTCACCCCAGCAGCTGCCAGTTACCAACCCCCGGCGCACCGCTATACCACACGGTCTCGGGCCACGAACTACCCTCAGAGAGCCTGGTTCAATTCGCGGGGCTACTCACAACCTATTCGGTGCTTTGGATGTAAGCAACTAGGGCACAAAAGACCAGAGTGTCCCCTAAACGCAGCGAACCAAGCACAGTCCTGGAGAAGACCCGCTAGCGGAATCCCACGTAATCCTCAGCCTGCGGCCCGCTATGTAGAGGCGCAAGAATGCTGGGGCATCCTACATGAGGCAGACCTTGTGCAAGCTGCCCACCGGAATAACCGGCAACTGGTTAAAGTGAATGGGAAGGAGGTCAGTGGTCTACGGGATACTGGTGCTACCCTGACCTTGCTTCGAAAGAACTTGGTGTCTGAGAAACAGCACACAGGAGACACTGTGGCTGTGAGGGTAGCAGGGGGCACTGTGTTCCGCCTGCCTGTTGCCAGGGTGCATTTGGATTGGGGAGGGGGCGCTAGACCTGTGAATGTGGGGGTCATGAAGGATTTACCAGCTGATGTTCTCCTTGGAAATACCTTGGTCCCCCTTGTTTCTGCCTATGCTCCCATGGGTCCCGCTGATGTTAACCCTGTGACTACCCGTGCTCAGATCCGTGCAGCAGAGACTGACCCCCCTGCTGCTAAGCCCCAGGACGCTGAGCTCAGTAAATCTCTATCCGCTATTGATATGTGGGAGTCACGTTACAATGCGCTGATGAAGGAGAAGAGTCACGTAGAGGATAAAATGGTCACGTTAAATAATCATGTAACAGTGCTAGCGGGAGAGAAGAGGAGTGCAGAGGAAAAAGCACGTTTAGAACAGGAATCTCTGCTAGACAGGCTGCACCGACAGACTGCAGAAAACACCAGCTTGAGAGTGGAACATGAAACATTAAAGACAAACTTAGTGACACTGGAGGAGAAGCTGACGCTGGCTCATAGTGAGGTGCAGCAACTCAAGGGCACCCTATGTCAGTATGAAGGGATTGTGGATACCTATAAAGAGCAGGTACAGAAAACTCGTAAAGAAGCTGATGAGATTTTGAAGGACTGTTTAGCCCTAGTCTGGGCACTGAGGAAGTTAAACCCTTGTTTGTATGGACAGGAATTCTCTCTCATAACGGGAATACAAATGGATTGTCCCAGCAAACTGACATGCCTACCACCCCTTAGTCCGGTCATCCCCAGGTTGACCCGCAAAAGGGTCAAGCCGGGTCTGCCGGAGTGTTCCACAAGGGGGGAGCTATGTGACAGACCCTTCGGTCAGGACTGAAAGTGTTAACTTTATTTTCTAACCACAAGTGGCTGGCTCCAGCTACAATCTAATTAATGCTTAGCATTCTATTGTTTGATCACCTCCAGAGAGAAAGTGATAAGAAGAGTCAAGAGTGTCTTGTGGTTGAAGTGTTTAAGTAATCTAATCCTATTGTATCATGTCAAGGGCGCTTCTCCCTTTTATCTAATGTACAACATTCTTTCAACCCCCATCTGAGGGGGGGTCAAAAACCTGTATAAATCTGTGTGCTGCCTTTTAATAAATGTCATTCTGTTTTAAACCTGAAACTGGCTGGGTTGTGAATTGCTGATTGTATATGCAGGACATTGTTCATCTGGGGTTAACCCTTGGTACACAGTTGGTACCGTAACATAAGGAATCTCAAGTGAGTATTCTCCACTGACTCTGATACTAACAAATCCTGAGTTTCCAGAAGGCCTGAAACTTCCAATAGATAAAGATACAATTATCAAAAGGGTCCTTCCTATTTATGTCACTGGATAAAGCCGGGGTGAAATCTAGAGCAGAGATTGAGGTGATGGGAAGGGGAGTTTTTAAATCTTGGATAAGTTACCACCAAATTAACCATTTTATAAACACACATAAATATAGGAGGGACCTTACGAGGTCTCTAACTAAATTTGAACAGATGTGTTATACAGGGTTCCCTAAGAAGAGAATTATATCTCAGGCCTACAATCTCATACTAAATGCTACCTCCCCCAATCCCCATAAGTTTATCAAAGGGTGGGAACAGGATCTCACAGCTAATTTAACACAAAGGGATTGGATTGGAATAAGGTTTTTAGATATACAGCGCACTCGGCACACTCGACACAAGCTCTGGAAACTAATTATAAAATTGTCTTCAGGTGGTATCTAACTCCAAGTCGTATAAAGTATCTTTTCCCAGAAGCTTTGGATAGATGTTGGAAATGTGGAACAGCGTACAGGTCAGGGTAGTATGGAACATATATGGTGGTCTTGGGGAGAATTATTAAAAGAAATCAGCTCAGTCTTCTCTAGTGACATTAAACCATCCCCTATGGTTTGTCTCTTCAACATCCCAATAGACAATAAATGTGTTATTAAAAGAAATTTGACACAAATAATGTTTGCCGCAGCTAAACAACTTATTGCATCACAGTGGTAAAAAAACAGCCCCCCGACTATAGAATCCTGGAGAGAAAAGGTACAGACAACGATATTATTAGAAAGATACCATTTCTTTGTAAATAACAAGTTACAGGTTTATCTAGATATGAGGTTCATTTGGGATTCGTACAAGAGTCAACATTAAGATATGTATTTTGATGTGTTTGTTAGTTTATAATTATATATTTATATACACAAAAAACCAATGGGAATGTTGTGTAAGGATGAGTCTTGGTCTAAACACATGAGGTTACTGCTTTCCCTGTTTTATTAACAGTAATATTTATGTGATGCTTTAGAACGTGTGATTCTCTGCCACAGTTAGTTTGTTTGTTAAACTCAAGTTAATTATTACCCATTGGTAATTGTCTGCGGTTTGGACTTATTACTAGACACTACCTACCAATGTCCAATCCACAAAAAGAACAGCACCAAAACTACCTACCAATGATAATCCATACAGATGATAAGATTCTGCTAAAGAGACTGATTATTCTATGTATGGTCTGAAATGTAATCAGCATATAATACATACATGGAGGGGGTGTTGTGATGTTGTACAACTGCTTTGAAAATTCAAAAAAAGATTAAAATTTAAAAAGAAAAAAAAAATTAAACAGATCAGATCTCTGGCTCATTTTATAAATGTGCCCCAAATTCCCCCAAAATACAGTGGTGAGTATTTTAATAAAAAAATAACAATTTTAGCATTTTTATTATTCAATAAAATAACTGCATCAGCCAGTTTTTGGGGGCTAAAGCCAGTGGCTGTGGAGTGTTAGAAAAAAACAGCACTGAAAAGTGCCTTTACATTTTGGTCTATTGGAACTGTCTGTTCCCTATAAATATATATGTATATACTTATATACATATATATATTTATGTGTTACTTTGCTTATATACATATATATTTGTGTTTAATATGAGTATATACAGTATATGTATGTGTTACTATGCTTATATACATATACTGTATATGTGTTACTATGCTTATATACATATATATGTATGTGTTACTATATTATATACATATATATTTATGTGTTACTATGCTTATATACATATATATTTATGTGTTACTATGTGTATATACATATATATTTGTGTTACTATTCTTATATACATATATATGTATGTGTTACTATGCTTATATACATATATTTATGTGTTTAATATGAGTATATGCATATATATGCATATATATGTATGTGTTACTATGAGTATATACATATATATTTATGTGTTACTATGTGTATATACATATACAGTATATTTATGTGTTACTGTGCTTATATACATATATATTTATGTGTTACTGTGCTTATATACATATATATTTATGTGTTACTATGCTTATATACATATATACTTATGTGTTACTATGTGTATATACATATATATTTATGTGTTACTATGTGTATATACATATATATTTATGTGTTACTATGTGTATATACATATATATTTATGTGTTACTATGTGTATATACATATACAGTATATTTATGTGTTACTGTGCTTATATACATATATATTTATGTGTTACTATGTGTATATACATATATATTTATGTGTTACTATGCTTATATACATATATATTTGTGTTACTATGTGTATATACATATACAGTATATTTATGTGTTACTGTGCTTATATGCATATATATTTATGTGTTACTGTGCTTATATACATATATATTTATGTGTTACTATGCTTATATACATATATATTTATGTGTTACTATGCTTATATACATATATATTTATGTGTTATTATGTGTATATACATATATTTATGTGTTACTGTGCCTATATACATTTATATTTATGTGTTAATATGCTTATATACATATATATTTATGTGTTACTATGTGTATATACATATATATTTGTGTTACTATGCTTATATACATATATATTTATGTATTACTATGCTTATATACATATATATTTATGTGTTACTATGCTTATATACATATATATTTATGTGTTACTGTGTGTATATACATATATATTTATGTGTTACTATGCTTATATACATATATATTTATGTGTTACTATGCTTATATACATATATATTTATGTCTTACTATGCTTATATACATATATATTTATGTGTTACTGTGCTTATATACATATATATTTATTTGTTATTGTGCTTATATACATATATATTTATGTGTTACTATGTGTATATACATATATTTATGTGTTACTATGCTTATATACTTATATATAGTATATACATATATATTTATGTTACTATGCTTATATACTTATATATAGTATATACATATATATTTATGTGTTACTATGTGTATATACATATATAATTATGTGTTACTATGTGTATATACATATATATTTATGTGTTACTATGCTAATATACATATATATTTATGTGTTACTATACTTATATGCATATATATTTATGTGTTACTATACTTATATACATATATATTTATGTGTTAATATGCTTATATAAATATATATTTATGTGTTACTATGTGTATATACATATATATTTATGTGTTACTGTGTGTATATACAGATATATTTATGTGTTAATATGCTTATATACATATATGTATGTGGTACTGTGTGTGTATATACATATATGTATGTGTTACTGTGTGTATATACATATATATTTATGTGTTACTGTGTGTATATACATATATATGTATGTGTTACTGTTCTTATATACATATATATTTGTGCTAATCTGTATATACATATATTTATGTATTACTATGTGTATTTACATACTGTATATATTTATGTGTTACTGTGCTTATATACATATATATTTATGTATTACTATGTGTATATACATATATATATATATATATATATATATATATATATGTATGTGTGTTACTATGTGTATATACATATATATGTGTTACTATGTGTATATATATATATATTTATGTGTTACTGTGCTTATATACATATATATTTATTTGTTACTATGTGTATATATTTATATATATATATATATATGTGTGTTACTATGTATATATGCATATAGATTTATGTGTTACTGTGCTTATATACATATATATTTATGTATTACTATGTATATATACATATATATATATATATATATATATATATATATATATATATATATATATATGTGTGTGTTACTATGTGTATATACATATATATTTATGTGTTACTGTGCTTATATACATACAGTATATATGTATGTGTTACTGTGCTTATATACATATATATTTATGTGTTACTATGTGTATATACATATATATTTATGTGTTACTGTGCTTATATACATATATATTTATGTGTTACTGTGCTTATATACATATATATTTATATGTTACTGTGCTTATATACATATATATTTGTGTTACTATGCTTATATACATGTATATTTATGTTACTATGCGTAAATACATATATATCTATGTGTTAATATGAGTATATACTTATATATTTGTGTTAATATGTGTATATGCATACATTTGTATGTAAATATTCATATATAGTTACAATTTGCTACCATTGATGCGCAACTTACCCCCTTCGCTGCGCTACTTTTCATGCATGTCTCACGGTATGCGAATGAGGCTCCTATTGGTGCCTATAGAAGTGCGCTCTTGTGAGCGTAATGCTTCCCAGCAATGCAAACGCGAGTTTGCTTTTGCATTGCTCTTAACTTGCAATATACCAGCGCACATTAGCGTGCGCTGGTATTACTCAGTGGAGCACAAACATCGCTTTCACAAAATTTAGCGCTCCACTTATAATCTTGTCCAAAATGTGTTTACAGCAAATTCTGTTTGATTTCAATGCAGACCAATATTTTATATTTTGTTTGGGAAATACAAATAACTATCTGAAAGTACTGAGTGTGATAACATTTACATGACTGAGAAAAAAACAAAAAATAAAGGGTGACTTTATATTGGGGACCCATGTAAGGTGACTTTTTAGATGTAAAATAGTCTGTGCTTTAAGAAGAAGTAATGTTAATATATTAAAGTATATAAATCTGACCTTTATAATTTACATTTATGTAGCTTTACAGACATTTAACATTTTTGTTTTATGTATTTTTTTTACCTTTTTTTTCTTTTTTAAAAACAAAAGCTAAATGATGCAAATTATAACAAACATAAATCTGCAGGTCTGTTAAGAAATGAGTGTGAATTCTTAGTCTTATACAAAGTATGGATTTAGATTTTAAAATTGACAGCAATATGGTTTGTGTACATGTATAAAAGTATATATTATATGTATGGAAATAAATGTTACATAGATGCTGTGGGATTCTTTTAAATATAACAAAATAATAAAAATAATATTTACAAAAACACAGTTAGTTGCAGAGTATAGCATTTATATGTGTAGAATAAAATATAGCCATAAGAAATAGAATTTATACTGGAAAGATTAGAAAAAAGAATATTAGATAATAGAGTTAGTGCAAAAATAAAAGTTTTTAAATACTCAGCATTGTATCTCATGTATCTAATAATATGTTAATATTATATATCTGTTTGCAACTGAGTTCTGTTAAAATAACAATTTCCATTAATAAAAATATAATATAATGCTATATCCTGAGATATTTTAGGGCACAACAGAAAAATCTCTCACATTTAAATAAATAATTTGTTTCCTCCTTACTTATCCATATGATAATCACACCCTGAGGGGGGGGGCAGGGACTCTGTATTCATGTGACACCACACTAGAGGGGACAATAGACATCTATATGAGAACAAAAGTCCAGGTGTGACCCTCTCATTGTCTCCCAACTGACAAGATGTACTCATGTGAGTCACACAGACAAAGGTGACACTCCCACATTAGTATAAATATCTGTGTAACACTCAGTGATATCACAGGAGGAACCAGAGAGACTTCATACTTACAGAGCTTCTGCTAAACGGTAATATGCAAAACCGGACATAAATCTTTATTAACAGCCTCACACTGTTGTGTTTTATATAATGATGAGAAAATATTGTTCCGTATTTTGTTATGATAAAGATAAAATATTTTTCTTCATATAAGAAACTGAGTTTATATAAAAGTCCACTGAATATATTTAATTTGTTTTCTATATTTTTTTAACAATCTCATAAATTATTATTATTTTTTTTTTTTTTAAATATGGAACGCTTCACGAATTTGCGTGTCATCTTTGCGCAGGGGCCATGCTAATCTTCTCTGTATATCGTTCCAATTTTAGTATATGTGCTACCGAAGCGACCTCTATTTTAATGTTTAGTTCTTTAATTTAAAGAGGATAAATTAATACATAATGATCTATAGCATTTTAATACAGAACCAAACCATATTTTCAAGCTTGAGGAAGTCTGTCCAATAATAGATTTGTGGGGGTTGTTCCTGTTACCTAATAGGAAACAGATTTTTTTAGGTATCAGCCAACCCGAATCCTGTATTTCCCTATAAGTTTATAGTTAACTTTAGAACCTAGAGTAACCATTTTTCATTTAACCCCTTAATGACTAGTAACATACCCTGTATGTCACTGGTCTTTCTATGAGGTGGTTTCTTAATAGGACTTAATTTTAGCAATAGTGCAGGTGGGATGGACTAATAGCGTGGTCTTGCCTCTTGGGGCTAAACACACTATTACAGGCCATTAAGGGGTTTAATATTAGTGTGAAGCTGCTATTTGCTCCAGTAATAAATATCACTCAGCTTATGGCCCAGTTGTATCAGTCTTATCACATATACTGATCTAATGATAAATATCTTGTGATCTGCATATTATTTTATTTCTAATGAGGTTATTTTATAATACATTTCGTATTTCTATTAGCTGCACCTGTTTATCATCAGAACGTTTATCCCACTGATCTGTGACTGATTCTTGTTAGTAAAGACCTTATTGAGTGTATTCTGCAGCTGCTGCTGTTTGTCACATGATCACAGACTTAAAGGGACAGTGCCCTGTAAATTTGGTTTCCCCTTAAAATATCAAGAAACCCCAAATGTTTTTCATTGTTTAATTAGATCATACAAACTTTCCAATTTACTTCTATTATGAAATGTGCTTTATTCTTTTGGTATCCTTTATTGAAGCAGCAACAATGCATTACTGGGAGCTAGCTGAGCAAACAAGGTGAGCCAATTACAAGAGACATGTATATGCAGCCACTAATCAGCAGCTGGCGCACTATAGTGCATTATATGCTTTGCCACAAAGGTCTCCAATGGAATTCAATAATAAAAGTAAATAGAAAGTTGATTATATTTAAATCATGAAAGTTTAATTTTGACTTTGATGTATATATAAAATAGCTTCTTTTTTTCTTTCTTTTTTTTTTAAATACACATTGTGAGGCCCCAGCTCCTACTTGTTATGTGCAAGAGTTTATATTATGTACAAATATGAGTCTGTTATTGGCTGATCGCTGTCACATGATACATGTGCAGAACAAAATGTCAGAAATAAATCTACTGCTCTTTAGAAATTCATAGTACGTTTTATTGCATTGTATTGTTAGTATGCATCAGTTTATGTTGTTATCTATACTTTATAAATAAATCACACTGAAAGGGGGGTTTGGGAGAGACAGGCTATAAAAACATAATTTATGCTTACCTGATAAAATGTATTTATTTCCGGATATGGTGAGTCCACGGAATCAACAATTACTAGTGGGAATATCACTCCTGGCCAGCAGAAGGAGGCACAGAGCACCACAGCAAAGCTGCTATATACCCATTCTCTTTGCCTGCGGTGCAAGGAGGAGGTGATGCTGTAACCATTTGCTGTGCACAGGCTTCTTTCCCTGCTCTCACTCTTTCAACCCCCCCCCCCCCCCCCCCCCCGCTGGCTGCTATTAAAATAATAATAATAAAAAAAATCTTTAGCCCTGCTTCGGTTTGCTTGCCTGCAGCAGGACTAAATGTAAAAAACAAACCACATGCCCGGCGCTCAGAACTGCATGTCCCGGGCATCGGGCAATAGGAATTGCGCATCCCTGAAGGGGGTGCAAATGATCCCAATAACACAAGCACAAGCATTTGCATCTCACTTGTAATATAGCCCAAAATGTGTACCAAAAACCACACACAAATTGTGATAATAATACAGATCAATATCCAGGAATATATTCAAAGTCAAAAAAAGTCTTTAATAGAGACTTTATAAATAAATCACACTGAAAAGGGGGGTTTGTGAGAGACTGGCACTAAAAATATAATTTCTGCTTACCTGATAAATTTATTTATTTCCGGATATAGTGAGTCTACGGAATCAACAATTACTAGTGGGAATATCACTCCTGGCCAGCAGGAGGAGGCAAAGAGCACCACAGCAAAGCTGCTATTTATGTAACTTCCCTTACTCATAATCCCCAGTCATTCTCTTTGCCTGCGGTGCAAGGAGCAGGTGAAGTTTTGGTGTCTGATCTACAATCAAGATTTTTTTTATTTTTAAAGCAGAGTAGGTTTGCTCTGATCTTTCTAAAGGGTCTAGCCTTAGCCCATGTCAGTCTCTTCAGTAGGGCAGTTGTGGCTTTTAAGCAGTTGGGAACTTGTGGGGTACAATCCTCACTGCATTTTCTCAAAACATTTTGCTGCCCTATTTAGATAGCCTGAGTAAGTTTACTCCGTCTTTCTGTATTTCCACAGGTCCATGTGAGGGATGGAATCCTCTCAAACCAGGTGAGCTGTCCTACTGCCGGACAGATCAATATTAATGTAAGTGCCATTTTTATTTTCTATGTAGCAGGGAACAAATTTGGCACTTATTCAGCTGTAACGCTGCAGGGGAACATTTTTTTTTTCTTGTCAGGGTGCAGGCTTTTATGGCAGTTTTTGCAAGCACTGTTAGTGTGAGGAGTTATTATTTTATTGATGGCTTTATGGGGATCCCTTTTAACTAACTGATTATGTATTTTTATTTGTTTTTTTTGTGTGGTTTTTAAGCCTGTTAAAGAAAGAAAATAACCTGCTTTTTTGTCAGCTGGACCTCCCCTCTTAGGGAGGTTCCGTTTCTTTGATGACAGAGGTTTTTTGGTGCTTTTTTTCACTTCCTGTAAGGAGTGAGGTGCGCATATTTCCGTTTTTGCTTCTCTGGAATTCGAATTGTAAACAGGATAGTTTTTTCCTCAGTTTGCTGCAGGTTGCAGGGCAAGTAGGGCACCTCAGTAACTCTGCTGATTTGCCTGGAATATGTTTTCTTGATTTGGAAAACTTAAGTGAACATTTATTTTTATACAGTTTTGGTTCTCTGTTATATCCTTTGTTAAAAGTTAAAAAAAAAAATGTTTTGTATTATGTGCAGGATGTTACATGTAGCTTATGTTTTGATGCCCAGGTAGAACCCCCAGTACCTTATTGTTCTTCATGTAATTGAAAGAACTTTAGCTTGTAGAAATAGACTTTTTGACCCTGAGCCATCATTAGCCTCCTGTTTCAGATGTGCCCCAGCTTTCTCCTCAAGCATCCCAATTTTATTCATTTCCACATGCAGTGTCCTGCGTTTCCTCTCATACTCCATCTGGAGTCACTTTGCAAGATATTGCTGCCCAGGTATCTTCTGTGATATCTGAGGTGCTGTCTGCTTTTCCCATGCTGCAAGGAAAACGCAAAAGGAATTTAAAGATTCAGTAAGTAAGGTTTCTGATCCTGAGGTGGCTAATCATAGTATTTCCTCTCAGAAGTCTGAGGATGAAGATTCTTCTGGTGCATCTGAGGGTGAAATCTCGTACTCGGGCAGTATAATTCCTTCTACTGATGCTGAAGTTGTGTCCTTCAGATTTAAGCTGGAACTCCTCCGTTTGTTACTTAAGGAGGTTTTGGCTACCTTAGATGACTCAGATACTACTATTGTTGTTAACCATAAGAAGTCTAGTAAACTGAACAAGTATTTTGATGATCCCTCTGCGGTGGAGGTATTTCCTGTTCCAGACTGTGCATTCTGAGGTTATTGCACAGGAGTGGGAGAGAACTGGTATTCCTTTTTCTCCATCTTCTATATTTAAGAAGATGTTTTCTATAGCTGACTCTATTAAGGAGTTGGGGCAAACGGTTCCTAAGGTGGAAGGAGCTATTTCCATTTTGGCTAAGAGGACCACTATTCCCATAGAGGATAGTTATTCTTTTAAGGATTCAATGGATAAGAAATTTGATGCTTTGTTAAAGAAAATGTATGTTCACCATGGTCTTCAATGGCAGCCTGCGGTGTGTATTGCTACTGTTACTAGCTCTGCAGCTTACTTGTTTGATGACTTGTCTGATTCTATTCAGATAGTACTCCTCTTGAGGAGATCCAGGACAGGATTAAGGCTCTTAAGTTAGCCAATTCTTTTATTACAAATGCTTCCTTACAGATCATTATTCTATGTCTGGTTTTGCGGTTCTAGCTCGCAGAGCCCTTTGGTTAAAATCCTGGTCTGCGGATGTTTTGCCTAAGTTATTAGCAATTCCCTACAAGGGCAAGTCCTTGTTTGGGCCTGGTTTGGCTGAAATAATTTCAGATATCACAGGAGGAAAGGGATCTTTTCTTCCTCAGGATAAGAAGAATAAGCAGAAAGGACATTAGAGTAATTTTCGTTCCTTTCGTAACTTTAGAGGTAAACTCTCCGCTTCCTCTTCCAAGCAGGGACTTTCCAAGTCTTCCTGGAAGTCTGGTCCGTCTTGGAAGAAGGGGAAACAGTCTAAGAAACCTGTGGCTGACTCTAATTCAGCATGAAGGGTCAGCCCCCGATCAAGGAACAGATCTTATAGAGGGCAGGCTTCCTCATTTTGCTCAGGCTTGGTTACGAGATGTCCCAGACCTGTGGGCCGTGGAAATTGTATGTCAGGGGTACAAGATAGAATTCAAGACCTTTACTCCCAGAGGCAGGTTTCTTCTCTCAAGATTATCTGTAGAATAGATAAAGAGAGAGGCGTTCTTAAATTGTATCAAGGATCTTTTTGCCCTGGGAATTATAATTCCAGTTCCTCCGCAGTAACAGGGTCTGGGTTTTTATTCAAATCTGTTTGTGGTTCCCAAGAAAGAGGGGACTTTCAGACCTATTTTAGACCTAAAGTGTTTAAGCAAGTTCCTCAGAGTACCGTCTTTCTAGATGTAGACTATACGTTCCATTCTTCCTTTGGTTCAGGAGGGTCAGTTTATGACAACCATAGACTTAAAGACTGTGTACCTTCATGTTCCCATTAACGGGGATCGTCACAAGTGTCTAAGGTTCGCTTTTTTAAACAATCATTTTCAGTTTGTGGCTCTTCCATTCGGCCTTGCCACAGCTCCCAGAATTTTCTCAAAGGTCCTGGGGGCTCTTTTGGCAGTGATCCGGTCTTGGGGCATTACGGTAGCACCTTACCTGGATGACATTCTGGTTTTAGGCGCCGTTTTTTCAACAAGCAAACTCTCATATGGAGATCTTGTTGTCTTTTCTTGGCTCCTATGGTTGGACGGTGAATCTGGGAAAAAGTTCCCTGATTCCAGCCACAAGAGTAGTGTTTTTGGGGACCATAGTAGACTCCCTTTTAATAAAGATATTTCTGACAGAGGTCAGACAAAAATCTTCGACTTATGGACAACATAACATCGGTGGTGTACATCAACCACCAGGGGGGGAACTCGGAGTTCCTTGGCCATGACAGAGTTGGCCCGGATAATCCAGTGGGCGGAGTCTCACAACTGTTGCCTTTCTGCGATTCACATCCCAGGAGTGGACAATTGGGAGGCGGCTTTTTTGAGCCATCAAACCTTTCATCCGGGGGAATGGGAACTCCTTCTGGAAGTTTTTTTCCAGTTTAATCCTCAATCGGGGGCAGCTAGAACTGGATCTTATGGCTTCTCGACAGAATGCCAAGCTTCTTATGTACGGCTCGAGGTCAAGGGATCCACAGGCTTTCTTGGTAAATGCTCCGACGGTCTCTTAGAACTTCAGTCTAGCATACATATTTCCTCCGTTCGCTCTCCTGCCAAGAGTCATTGCTCGGATCAAGCAGGAGAGGGCATCAGTGATTCCCATAGCGCTGGCGTGGTCTCGCAGGATCTGGTATACAGATCTAGTGGAAATGTTGTCTCTACCTTCATGGAGACTCCCTCGGAGGAAGGACCTTCTACTTCAGGGTCCTTTTCTTCATCCAAATCTCATTTCTCTGAAGATGACTGCTTGGAGATTGAACGCTTGATTTTATCTAAGCGTGGATTTTCAGAGTCGGTCATTGAGACCATGATTCAGGCTCATAAGCCTGTGACAAGAATGATTTACTATAAGATTTAGCGTAAATATCTGTTTTGGTGTAAATCTAGAGGCTACTCTTGGCGTAGAGTCAGGATTCCTAGGATTTTGTCTTTTCTCCATGAGGGTCTTGAGAAGGGTTTGTCAGCTAGTACACTGAAAGGCCAAATTTCTGTGTTGTCTATTTTGTTGCATAAGTAATCTTTTTGTCAGGCCCTGGTTAGGATCAGGCCTGTGTTTAAACCTGTTACTCCTCCCTGGAGTCTTAACCTTGTTCTTGTTCTCCATTTAAACCTATGCATTCCTTAAATATTAAGATGTTATCTTGGAAGGTTTTGTTTATTGTTGCTATTTCTTCTGCTTGGAGAGTTTTGGAACTCTTGGCTCTGCAGTTTGAATCTCATCTTATTTTTCATTTTGATAAGGTGGTTCTAAGTACTAAATTAGGTTTCCTACCCCTAGGTTGTTTCAAACAAGAATATTAATCAGGAGATCGTGGTTCCTTCTTTGTGTCCTAATCCTTCTCCTAAGAAGCGTTTGTTGCACAACTTAGATGTGGAGAAAGTTCAGCACTGCTGCTACTCTCCATAGAAGTGGCTGTCCTGTAAAGATGACTGCAAGAGCACAGTGCAGACTGCTCAATGAGGTGAAGAAGAATCCTAGAGTGTCAGCTAAAGACTTACAAAAGTCACTGGCAAATGCTAACATCCCTGTTAGTGAATCTACAATACTTAAAACACTAAACAAGAATGGATTTCATGGGAGGATACCACAGAGGAAGCCACTGCTGTCCAAACAAAACATTGCTGCACGTTTACAGTTTGCACAAGAGCACCTGGATGTTCCACAGCAGTACTGGCAAAATATTCTGTGGACAGATGAAACCAAAGTTGAGTTGTTTGGAAGAAACACACAACACTATGTGTGGCGAAAAAGAGGCACAGCACACCAAAATCAAAACCTCATCCCAACTGTGAAGTATGGTGGTGGGGGCATCATGGTTTGGGGCTGCTTTGCTGCGTCAGGGCCTGGACGGATTGCTATCATCAAAGGAAAAATTAATTCCCAAGTTTATCAAGACATTTTGCAGGAGAACTTAAGGCCATCTGTCTACCAGCTGAAGTTCAACAGAAGATGGGTTTAGCAACAGGACAATGACCCAAAGCATAGAAGTAAATCAACAACAGAATGGCTTAAACAGAAGAAAATATGCCTTCTGAAGTGGCTTAGTCAGAGTCCTGACCTCAACCCCTCAAGAAAGCGATTCAAACCAGACATCCCAAGAATATTGCTGAACTGAAACAGTTCTGTAAAGAGGAATGGTCAAGAATTACTCCTGACCGTTGTGCACGTCTGATCTGCAACTACAGGAAACGTTTGGTTGAAGTTATTTCTGCAAAAGGAGGTTCAACCAGTTATTAAATCCAAGGGTTCACATACTTTTCCCACCTGCACTGTGAATGTTTATATGGTGTGTTCAATAAAAACATGGCAACATTTCATTCTTTGTGTGTTATTAGTTTACGCAGACTGTGATTGTCTATTGTTGTGACTTAGATGATGATCAGATCACATTTTATGACCAATTTGTGCAGAAATCCATATCATTCCAAAGGGTTCACATACTTTTTTCTTGCAACTGTATGTGTGCACTTATACAGTATATGTATATAATATATACATATACTGTATAAGTGTACATGTATTCTGTATCAGTGCACATAACATATACTGTATCAGTACACACATATTATGCCAGTATACTGTATACTGTCAAACACCGTCCCTTAGAGAAAAACTTGGTTAAAATGAATTTGCGAATCAGGACAAGTAGAATGTCACAAGGGACAAGTAGATTGGCATCCCGCTTTAGTCCCTTGGACAAGTAGTTTTTTTAAAAAAATGTCTACACCCCTGACCCTTACCATTGAGCTTGTATTACAAATTGACCGAAATTACAAACATACACTACAAAGTACAATTACACTCATATTAACACTGTCTAATAATTATTTTCAAAGATGTGCAAAGTTAGTAGAGACCTATCCCAACAGGCTAAAGGCTCTAATTAAAGCAGCTGTGGTTAAAAAGAATACTGACACAAGGGGGTGATCCTTTTTCCAACTCAGTGATTCTGTTTTTTAATTGTCTTTATTTTTGCTGACATGTTGGCATTATATCTTTCACTTTGATGTTATAAGTTGCACTGAGTAATTACAACTGGATAAACACAAAATGTGATTAATTTCAAGGGGGGGTGATTCTTTTCAATACCCACTGTATAGACATATATATATATATATATATATATATATATATATATATATATATATATATATGTATGTGTGTGTGCATTAGAGCCCTTTGCCATTAAGTAGATGAAAACATGATAAAACATATTTCTCCTGTTAAGTGTGGTCAGTCCACGGGTCATCATTACTTCTGGGATATTAACTCCTCCCCAACAGGAAGTGCAAGAGGATTCACTCAGCAGAGCTGCTATATAGCTCCTCCCCTCTACGTCACCCCCAGTCATTCTCTTGCACCCAACGAATAGATAGGATGTGTGAGAGGACTGTGGTGATTCTACTTAGTTTTATACCTTCAATCAAAAGTTTGTTATTTTATAATAGCACCGGAGTGTGTTATTCCTTCTCTGGTAGAATTTGAAGAAGAATCTACCTGAGTTTTTTTCTATGATTTTAGCCGGAGTAGTTAAGATCATATTGCTGTTTCTCGGCCATCTGAGGAGAGGTAAACTTCAGATCAGGGGACAGCGGGCAGATTAATCTGCAAGAGGTATGTAGCAGCTTATTATTTTCTGACAATGGATTTGATGAGAAAATTCTGCCATACCGAGATAATGTAAACTCAGCCTTAAATGCAGTAGCAGCAACTGGTATCAGGCTGTCATGTATGTATATTTTACACTTCAGTATTCTGGGGAATGGCACTTCACTGGAATTATACTGTATGCATAAGACTTTAGCCTAATTTGCAGGGACTAGCAACAGGCTTTTTAATAACTCTTAATTTATTTATGTTAAACGTTTTTTGCTGGCATGTAAAATCGTTTAATTTTCTGAGGTACTGGGTGAAAAAATGTTTGGGCACTATTTTTTCCACTTGGCAGTCGTTTTTATTTAATTTATGACAGTTTACTGATCTCACTCACTGCTGTGTATGAGGGGGAGGGGCCTTTTTTGGCGCTTTTGCTATGCATCAAAAAATTCAGTCAGAAGTTTATTGCTTTCCCTGCATGATCCGGTTCATCTCTACAGAACTCAGGGGTCTTCAAAACTTGTTTTGAGGGAGGTAATCACTCACAGCAGAGCTGTGAGATTGTAGTTGACTGTGATAAAAAACGTTTATTTCAGTATTTTTTCTCTGCTATCAGGGTTAATTATCCTTTGCTAATGGGAGCAATCCTTTGCTAAAAGTGTGTTTTTTACAAAGATTTGATGCTATAACTTTTCAGTTTATCAATTTTCAACTGTCATAACTTTTTCTGTGCTTCTTATAGGCACAGTACGTTTTGCATATTATAGTAAATTACTTGAAAAGTATTTCCAAGTTGCTAGTTTATTTGCTAGTGTGTTAAACATGTCTGATTCAGAGGAAGATATCTGTGCTATATGTGCTAAAGCCAAAGTGGAGCCCAATAGAAATTTATGTACTAACTGCATTGATGCTACTTTAAATAAAAGTCAATCTGTACAAATTGAACATATTTCACCAAACAACGAGGGGAGAGTTATGCCGACTACCTCGCCTCACGTGTCAGTACCTGCATCTCCCGCTCGAGAGGTGCGTGATATTGTAGCGCCGAGTACATCTGGGCGGCCATTACAAATCACATTACAGGATATGGCTACTGTTATGACTGAAGTTTTGGCTAAATTACCAGAACTAAGAGGTAAGCGTGATCACTCTGGGGTGAGAACAGAGTGCGCTGATAATATTAGGGCCATGTCAGATACTGCGTCACAATTGGCAGAACATGAGGACAGAGAGCTTCATTCTGCGGGGGACGGTTCTGATCCAAACAGACTGGATTCAGATATTTCAAATTTTAAATTTAAGCTGGAAAACCTCCGTGTTTTACTAGGGGAGGTGTTAGCGGCTCTGAATGATTGTAACACAGTTGCAATACCAGAGAAATTGTGTAGGTTGGATAAATATTTTGCGGTACCGTCGAGTACTGACGTTTTTCCTATACCTAAGAGACTTACTGAAATTGTTACTAAGGAGTGGGATAGACCCGGTGTGCCGTTCTCACCCCCTCCAATATTTAGAAAGATGTTTCCAATAGACGCCACCACACGGGACTTATGGCAAACGGTCCCTAAGGTGGAGGGAGCAGTTTCTACTTTAGCTAAGCGTACCACTATCCCGGTGGAGGATAGCTGTGCCTTTTCAGATCCAATGGATAAAAAGTTAGAGGGTTACCTTAAGAAAATGTTTGTTCAACAAGGTTTTATATTGCAACCTCTTGCATGCATTGCACCTGTCACAGCTGCAGCAGCATTTTGGTTTGAGTCTCTGGAAGAGACACTTGAATCAGCTCCATTAGATGAGATTACACACAAGCTTAAAGCCCTTAAGTTAGCTAACTCATTTATTTCGGATGCCGTAGTACATTTAACTAAACTTACGGCTAAGAATTCCGGATTCGCCATTCAGGCGCGCAGAGCACTGTGGCTAAAATCCTGGTCAGCTGATGTTACTTCTAAATCTAAATTGCTTAATATTCCTTTCAAAGGGCAGACCTTATTCGGGCCCGGGTTGAAAGAAATTATCGCTGACATTACAGGGGGTAAAGGCCGTGCCCTGCCTCAAGACAGAGCCAAACCTAAGGCTAGACAGTCTAATTTTTGTTCCTTTCGTAATTTCAAAGCAGGAGCAGCATCAACTTCCTCTGCACCAAAACAGGAAGGAGCTGTTGCTCGCTACAGACAAGGCTGGAGACCTAACCAGTCCTGGAACAAGGACAAGCAGGCCAGGAAACCTGCTGCTGCCCCTAAGACAGCATGAATCGAGGGCCCCCAATCCGGAAACGGATCTAGTGGGGGGCAGACTTTCTCTCTTCGCCCAGGCTTGGGCAAGAGATGTCCAGGATCCCTGGGCGTTAGAGATCATATCTCAGGGATACCTTCTGGACTTCAAATCCTCTCCCCCAAGAGGGAGATTTCATCTGTCAAGGTTGTCAACAAACCAAATAAAGAAAGAGGCGTTTCTACGCTGCGTACAAGATCTTTTATTAATGGGAGTGATCCATCCGGTTCCGCGGTCGGAACAAGGACAAGGGTTTTACTCAAATCTGTTTGTGGTTCCCAAAAAAGAGGGAACTTTCAGGCCAATCTTGGATTTAAAGATCCTAAACAAATTCCTAAGAGTTCCATCGTTCAAAATGGAAACTATTCGGACAATTTTACCCATGATCCAAAAGGGTCAGTACATGACCACAGTGGATTTAAAGGATGCTTACCTTCACATACCGATTCACAAAGATCATTACCGGTATCTAAGATTTGCCTTTCTAGACAGGCATTACCAGTTTGTAGCTCTTCCATTCGGATTGGCTACGGCTCCAAGAATCTTCACAAAGGTTCTGGGTGCTCTTCTGGCGGTACTAAGACCGCGAGGAATTTCGGTAGCTCCGTACCTAGACGACATTCTGATACAAGCTTCAAGCTTTCAATCTGCCAAGTCTCATACAGAGTTAGTACTGGCATTTCTAAGGTCGCATGGATGGAAGGTGAACGAAAAGAAGAGTTCTCTCTTTCCACTCACAAGAGTTCCCTTCTTGGGGACTCTGATAGATTCTGTAGAAATGAAGATTTACCTGACAGAAGACAGGTTAACAAAGCTTCAAAATGCATGCCGTGTCCTTCATTCCATTCAACACCCGTCAGTAGCTCAATGCATGGAGGTGATAGGCTTAATGGTAGCGGCAATGGATATAGTACCCTTTGCACGCCTACATCTCAGACCGCTGCAATTGTGCATGCTAAGTCAGTGGAATGGGGATTACTCAGACTTGTCCCCTACTCTGAATCTGGATCAAGAGACCAGAAATTCTCTTCTATGGTGGCTTTCTCGGCCACATCTGTCCAGGGGGATGCCATTCAGCAGGCCGGACTGGACAATTGTAACAACAGACGCCAGCCTACTAGGTTGGGGCGCTGTCTGGAATTCTCTGAAGGCTCAGGGACTATGGAATCAGGAGGAGAGTCTCCTACCAATAAACATTCTGGAATTGAGAGCAGTTCTCAATGCCCTTCTGGCTTGGCCCCAGTTAACAACTCGGGGGTTCATCAGGTTTCAGTCGGACAACATCACGACTGTAGCTTACATCAGCCATCAGGGAGGGACAAGAAGCTCCCTAGCAATGATGGAAGTATCAAAGATAATTCGCTGGGCAGAGTCTCACTCTTACCACCTGTCAGCAATCCACATCCCGGGAGTGGAGAACTGGGAGGCGGATTTCTTAAGTCGTCAGACTTTTCATCCGGGGGAGTGGGAACTTCATCCGGAGGTCTTTGCCCAAATACTTCGACGTTGGGGCAAACCAGAGATAGATCTCATGGCGTCTCGACAGAATGCCAAGCTTCCTCGTTACGGGTCCAGATCAAGGGATCCGGGAGCGGTTCTGATAGATGCTTTGACAGCACCTTGGACCTTTGGGATGGCTTATGTGTTTCCACCCTTCCCGATGCTTCCTCGATTGATTGCCAGAATCAAACAGGAGAGAGCATCAGTGATTCTAATAGCGCCTGCATGGCCACGCAGGACTTGGTATGCAGATCTAGTGGGCATGTCATCCTGTCCACCTTGGTCTCTACCTCTGAAACAGGACCTTCTGATCCAGGGTCCCTTCAAACATCAAAATCTAATTTCTCTGAAGCTGACTGCTTGGAAATTGAACGCTTGATTTTATCAAAACGTGGTTTTTCTGAGTCAGTTATTGATACCTTAATACAGGCTAGGAAGCCTGTTACCAGAAGGATTTATCATAAGATATGGCGCAAATACTTATATTGGTGCGAATCCAAGAGTTACTCATGGAGTAAGGTTAGGATTCCGAGGATATTGTCCTTTCTACAAGAAGGTTTAGAAAAGGGTTTATCCGCTAGTTCCTTAAAGGGACAGATTTCAGCTCTGTCCATTCTTTTACACAAACGTCTGTCAGAAGTTCCGGACGTTCAAGCTTTTTGTCAGGCTTTAGCTAGGATCAAGCCTGTGTTTAAAACTGTTGCTCCACCATGGAGTTTGAACTTAGTTCTTAATGTTTTACAGGGTGTTCCGTTTGAACCCCTTCATTCCATTGATATCAAGCTGTTATCTTGGAAAGTTCTATTTTTAATGGCGATTTCCTCGGCTCGAAGAGTCTCTGAGTTATCCGCCTTACATTGTGATTCTCCTTATCTGATTTTTCATTCAGACAAGGTAGTTCTGCGTACTAAACCTGGGTTCCTACCTAAGGTGGTCACTAACAGGAATATCAATCAAGAGATTGTGGTTCCATCTTTGTGTCCTAATCCTTCTTCGAAGAAGGAACGTCTGCTACACAATCTAGATGTAGTCCGTGCCCTGAAATTTTATCTACAGGCAACGATTTTCGACAAACGTCTTCCCTGTTTGTCGTTTATTCTGGTCAGAGGAGAGGTCAAAAAGCTTCGGCTACCTCTCTCTCTTTTTGGCTTCGTAGCATAATTCGGTTAGCCTATGAGACTGCTGGACAGCAGCCTCCTGAAAGAATTACAGCACATTCTACTAGAGCTGTGGCTTCCACTTGGGCCTTTAAGAATGAGGCTTCTGTTGAACAGATTTGCAAGGCTGCAACTTGGTCTTCTCTTCATACTTTTTCCAAATTTTACAAATTTGACACTTTTGCTTCTTCGGAGGCTGTTTTTGGGAGAAAGGTTCTTCAGGCAGTGGTTCCTTCCGTATAAAGAGCCTGCCTGTCCCTCCCGTCATCTGTGTACTTTAGCTTTGGTATTGGTATCCCAGAAGTAATGATCACCCGTGGACTGACCACACTTAACAGGAGAAAACAAAATTTATGCTTACCTGATAAATTCCTTTCTCCTGTAGTGTGGTCAGTCCACGGCCCGCCCTGTTGTTTATGGCAGGTAAAAAAATTTTGAATTATACTCCAGTCACCACTACACCCTTTGGCTTCTCCTTTCTCGTTGGTCCTTGGTCGAATGACTGGAGGTGACGTAGAGGGGAGGAGCTATATAGCAGCTCTGCTGGGTGAATCCTCTTGCACTTCCTGTTGGGGAGGAGTTAATATCCCAGAAGTAATGATGACCCGTGGACTGACCACACTACAGGAGAAAGGAATTTATCAGGTAAGCATAAATTTTGTTTTATACAATATTTATATTAAATAAAGATTTTAACTATGTATTTTACATTTGCTAACGAATATGCTATATTGTTTGCACGATGGGTGTTAGTTTTTTTTTTCAACAATTTTTTTTCTCTTCATTGACTTCTATGAAGAATGCGAAAATGGCATTGCGTTTGCGCTATAGTCGAGTGTTTGTTTTTTCCACTTTTTTTTCTCCATTGATTTCTATGGGAGAATAAATGCACGCTATAATTTTTTTAGGATTTTTTTTCACTAGTCAAGTTAATGATTGCACAAAATAAAACATTTAAAAAAAAATAAAACATTTTTAACTTGTAATACGAGCTCAACTCGACAAGCGCAAAAAGATTAACTATAGTGATATTTTCACAATTGCGAAAACGCATTTTACATCGCCACTTGTAATCTAGCCCTTTTTAGTGAACAAAAATGTCTGACAGTGAGATTAGTAGGAAGTACAGTACAATACTGTAGTATTAGATTTAACTTACACTTAAACAACTCTTATTTAACATTTCTTTTCAGGAATTATATTGTTGGTGTGTAAGTGCCGCTCTTTCATATAAATAATATTAAAAATAATTATAATATATTTGTAAGGTTGTGGTTTGTCCCACTCATAAATAGATTGTCTACTCCTGAGCTTATATTAAGTTCTGGAAAGATTAATATTTAAGGTGCAACTGTAACACCTACAGAGCTAACTGTACTAAATGCTTGGGCTAATAACCTAATCAGCTGATCTGTATCACATGAATTGTTATGTGTGCCTTTAATTATACCATACGTACAGTTAGTCAGAACCATTATTTAATGTTATCTGTCTAAACCATTTAATATACTTTTTACAGACACAGCCAGAGCATTGAGAGATATCAGGTATTGATGTAACTGGAGTGAATAAAGGAACCTTCTTTCTGAGCACAGACATTGGAGCCTGTTATCAGCATGAACTCATATCGGTTAGGTGAGTAAAATAGATATTATGCTGACTTTAATTACTGGGAAAATAGAATAGATCACTCATTAAACAAATATAAACTATTATATTTATATAGCACTGCGGAATCTGTTGGCGCTCTACAAATACCTGATGATGATAATAATAATAGTCTGCATCTTTTAAGAACATTTGTGTCAACGCCTGCTCTCAGAACACCTGTAACTCTACCTTCCCCTGTCTTGACCCAGCTCATGTAACTCCCATAACTAAACTTACGCCTACCTTGTTCTCATGTGTGGAACACCCACATTCCCTACACCAGAACCGCCACTGATTTGTGTGCTTAATTTAACAGTGAGTATTATTAAACTAATAAAGTTTTTGGTTGATTATATAAATCAAACAACTGCAACTGCAGGCTATAAAGTATCATATGGTCACTGCTCCTTAGCCTTTCAAAACATCTCACACTGATTATTAGTCTGTGATGATTAAGACATATTCACACCCCACTGGTTGAGCATGAGCTGGGCAGGGGTGTATGTGCATTTGCTTGTGCAATGTTAAATGAGGATGGTGGATGCCTCCTATCTTGCCCAGAATACAGATGTACTTGTTCCCTGGCTGAGAACATTATCCACCTGCACATTGTTTAATGGGCCCTATAACTTGTTTTCATCAGTAATTATTGGTTTAGTTTATTATGATGTAGAAATATTTACTGTACTTTATTTGTCTTTCATTGTTTTAAATTATGATTTACAGGTTAATCAATTTAAAAATGAACACAAAACAGAAGCCATTTTATGGAGTGTAAATAAATGGGTTTTTAAAAAAAAAAATAAAAAAAAATGGATTCATTATAAAGAATAAACTTTCTTTATTTTCTTTATTCCTTTTCTTTTTATGTAGACAATCACTTGAATAGTTCATATCCATCCTTCACTACAGGAAGCCTCAGTTTGATACCACAAACTCCAAAAGTCTTAGACACCAATGAGTATTCACAAACATTGGGGATATCAAAACGGATATTTAAAGAAGATGTTGAATTGGCAGGAACTGGGCAGCAATCATTATGTACAGAGAGTAATTTAGTCATCAAACAAGAGGATAACGTTTATGCCTTATCTAGTGAAATGAATATTCCAGAGGATAAACCACACACATTTACTTTTACTGAGTTTTCAAAACATTTAAAAGAAGTCAAAAGTCGTAAGTCTAGCCAAATGATTTATGCAAAGGAGAAACCATTCAAATGTACAGAATGTGAGAAAATCTTCACATGTAATTTGCATCTCCTTGAACACCACACAGTTCACACAGTTGTGAAAACTCAAACATGTACAGAATTTGGGAGATGTTTTACATCTAAAGGAAGCCTTATGTATCACAAAAAGACCCACACATGGGAGAAACCTTTCACATGTAATGAGTGTGGAAAATGTTTTACACATAAGACTAGTCTGAAAATTCATGAAAGGAGTCACACAGGAAAAAAACCCTTGAAATGTACAGAGTGTGGAAAAGGATTTACAAAAAAAAGTAATATGAAAACTCATAAAAGGATTCACACAGGAGAAAATCCTTTCAAATGTACAGAGTGTGGAAAAAGTTTTACACGAATGGATCATCTGAAATATCATGCAAGGAGTCACACAGGAGAAAAGCCTTTTACATGTACAGAGTGTGGAAAAAGTTTTACAGAAAAGAGTAGTCTGAAAACGCATGAAAGGATTCACACAGGAGAAAAGCCTTTCACATGTACAGAGTGTGGAAAAAGTTTTACAGAAAAGAGTAGTCTGAAAATTCATGAAATGATTCACACAGGAGAAAAGCCTTTTACATGTACAGAGTGTGGAAAAAGTTTTACACTAAAGAGTTTACTTAAAACTCATGAAATGATTCACACAGGAGAAAAGCCTTTCACATGTACAGAGTGTGGAAAAAGTTTTACACAAAAGAGTTTACTTAAAACTCATGAAATGATTCACACAGGAGAAAAGCCTTTCACATGTACAGAGTGTGGGAAATGTTTTACAAAAAAGAGTCTTCTGCAAAAACATGAAAGGATTCACACAGGAGAAAAGCCTTTCACATGTACAGAGTGTGGAAAAGGTTTTACAGCAAAGAGTAATTTGAAAACTCATGAATGGATTCACACAGGAGAAAAGCCTTTCACATGTACAGAGTGTGGAAAAAGTTTTACAGCAAAGAGTAGTCTGAAAACTCATGAAAGGATTCACACAGGAGAAAAATCTTTCACATGTTTATAAAGTGGAAAAATGTATCCCGTGCCAGTCAGGCATCACAAAAACATCAAATATTTACAAGTAAAATAAACTTTATATGCACTGGGTGGAAAACTCTTAAAAATTATCCTATAGAGGACAAACACTCTAAATAGAAGCATCAAAAAAGAATCCTATTGTAAATTATACTTTCTAAATCCCAGTTATAAAAGCCCCAGATTAGAAGTGCTCTCCTTTGTTCTTCTATATATGTGCACCTCAGTTTCTCTGATATCAATGGGATAGAATCCAAACACCACACAGGAATATACAAATATGTCCTCATACTGACCAGTTTACACAACCATTCACCACCAAAGCACCCCCAGTGTTGTTTATTTTCTCCCCTATGTAATTCAAACGTACAACTACTAATACTGGCATATTAATAATTACATATACAGAATAAAGGAGTCTTTATATGAATAGAGTGTTAGAAAATTATATAAACAAGAACATCAGTCTCAAATGATTGACATTTGGGAGCTATATTTAATGTGCACATCTTGTGGATAAACCTTTTCTTATAGCAACGGATGCTTAGCATTGTACATGTTTTATATACCAGAGGAATTACTGATGGGAAATAGTTTTTTTTTAATTAGACACAATGGGCTAGATTACAAGTGGAGCGCTAATTTACTGCATGCCCCAAATGGGCAAATTTGCTTATTTGCGGGTGCGGAATAAATAATCACCCATTACAAGTGGATGATTTTTCCATCTGAAGGGCAGGAGAGTCCACTGCTTCATTCATCACTTGTGGGAATTAAGAACCTAGCCACCTGGAGGAGGCAAAGACACCCCATCCAAAGGCTTAAATACCTCCCCCACTCCTCTCATCCCCCAGTCATTCTTTGCCTTTTGTCACAGGAGGTTGGCAGAGAAGTGTCGGAAGATTTGGAGGAGTCTCTTATGGAGGGTAGTACTCTTCACAATGGGACTGGAGTTTTAAGTAGTCCTGTCAGCCTCTCAGGAGAGCATGGGTGAATGTTAGAGTCCGGAGATGCAGGGAGAGTCTTTCTGCAAACCCATCCTGACTCATATTAACAGCTCCTTAAGTAATCAGCGTTGACAAGTTTCGCTGCCTGCTTTTATTCTCTCAAGTCCATGTCAGGAGCGACGCTACTAACCTGTCACACTTGAAGGGCCATGTTCCTGTTCCATGGTGTTGATTCTCGTAAGATCGTTTCATTCATATATATATATGTGTGTGTGATAACGCAAGAAGACAGGGTCACAGTGTGACTCCTTATCTGTATAGAATCTAGGGTAATACCCTCGGAAGGAGGTTATAGAACAGAGCGTATTTTAATAATCATAATAATATTTATTGTGTGTTTTACTGCACTTGTGTGAGATGAGGCTCTGTCAGTGTGGAACAGTTAGAGAGATTAAGGCGGGCTTTTTTGGCGCATACTGTCTTTACAACTCTGTTCCACATGTTATGACAATATTACTACTTCCAAAAAGAAGAAAGTATTTAGTACAACTGAGCCGTCCACCTCTGAGGGTTCTCTGTCCCTCGAGGTGCGTTCCCTACAAGCATCTCCGATTACACAAGCAGTTCCCAAGAGCACTACTAACCCTCCCGTGGGAGAGGACCTTTGGCCTCCAGATTTCGCCGATCAGTTGCAGGTCTCTGCGGCCATAAATGCAATGCCTAAGCCTACTAAGCGCAAGAGGAGGGTATGGCACAGCTATCCGTCTCAGGGGTCTTCGACTTTGCTGGATATCTCAGACAGATTAGGAGGACAATTCTGACTTGTTGGAGGGTGTCGCTTCTGAAGTGGAATTTGCTACTTCTAGGCCTCCGTCCACGGAGGAACCAGATTTCAAGTTTAAGATGGAGCATTTGCATTTCCTACTGAAGGAAGTGCTTGCTACACTGGAGGTTCCTGAACCGAAGATACCGGAGGAACCTTTGATCCCTAAATTGGATAGGGTTTACAATGACAGGGTAGTGCCCCAGGCCTTCCTGGTTCCTATCAAAATGGCGAACATTATTAAAAATGAATGGGAGAAACTAAGTTAGCTTTTTTTTTCCCTCGTCTTTTTTTAAGAAGCTTTTTCCCCATTCCAGATGCCCAGCTAGAACTGTGAGGTAGATGGTGCTATCTCCCCGCTCGCTAAGAGAATGACCATTCCGCTTTGATTACGAGACAGCGGGGACATAAGCCTCCTCAGAGGATCACAGCTCATTCAACTAGAGCTGTGGCTTCGTCTTGGGCCTTCAAGAATGAGACCTCTTTGGAGAAAATTTGTAAGGCGGCTACCTGGTCCTCCTTACACTCTTTTACAAAGTTTTACAAATTTGACGTTTTTGCTTCTGCGGAAGCTGTTTTTGGGAGAAGGGTTTTGCAGGCTGTGGTGCCCTCAGTTTAGGGTTCGCCTTTTTACCCTCCCGGTTTCATTCAGTGTCCTCTATAGCTTGGGTATATGTTCCCAATAGTAATGAATGAAGCCGTGGACATTCCTCTCCTTTTAGATTTGGAAACATAAATTATGCTTACCTGATAATTTCATTTCCATCAAGGGAAGGAGAGTCCACAGCTCCCGCCCGTATCTCCGTGGGGCGGACCTAAATTTAATCTTCTGGCACCTTTTATATCCTGATATTTATCCTACTGTTCCTGGTTCCCTCGGCAGAATGACTGGGGAATGAGGGAAGTGGGGGAGGTATTTAAGCCTTTAGCTTGGGTGTCTTTGCCTCTGATGGCCAGGTTCTTAATTCCCAATTGAATGAAGCTGTGGACTCTCCTCCCCTCGATGGAAAATGACATTATCAGGTAAGCATAATTTATGTTTTTTGTATCGAATCAAAGCCTTAAGGGCAGCGCATTCGTTCATTTGTGATGCTAACATGCAGATTATTCGCCTGAATACTAAGACGTCAGGATTTTCTGTTTTAGCTTGCAGGGCTCTGTGGCTAAAATCGTGGTCTGCAGACATGACATCTAAGTCTCACTTGCTTTCCATTCAAGGGGAAGATTTTATTATATCTACAGTCACGGGTGGCAAGGGCGCCATCTTGCCTCAGGATAAGAAAGCCAAACCTAAAGGTCTCAGCACCAGCAGCCTTCCACAAAATCTGAGGAGCTTGGAAGCCAGCAAACTCTTGGAATAAGTCCAAGCAGAACAAGAAGCCCGCCAAGTCAAAGTCGGCATGAAGGGGCGACCCACCGACCCATCCGTGGACCAGGTAAGGGGCAGACTATCTCTTTTTTTCGGGGGCCTGGATGGGAGACGTTACAGACCCTTGGATCCTGGAGGTCATCGCCCAGGGGTACGGGATAGGTTTCAAATCGTATCTGCCCAGAGACAGGTTCCTCCTGTCAAACATCTCTTCAAAAAACAGAAAAAGCCTTCCTGGGATGTGTGAGGGATCTCTCATCTCTCGGTGGATTATCGTCCCAGTTCCTCATGCAGAAAGAGGTCTTGGGTATTATTCAAACCTTTTTGTGGTCCCAAAGAAGGAGGGTACGTTTCATCCAATACTGGACCTAAAGGCCCTAAACAAGTTTTAGTCCCATCGTCCAAGATGGAGACTATCAGGTCAATTCTGCCCCTGGTTTAATAGGGGCAATTCATGACGACTATAGACCTGAAAAAATATTATCTTCATGTTCCAATCCACAAGGATCATTTCAAATTCCTAAGTTTCGCCTTCCTGGATCAGCACTTCCAGTTTGTGGCCCTTCCGTTTGGTCTGGCGACGACCCCAAGAGTATTTACAAAGGTTCTGGGAGCTCTTCTCACAGTAGCGAGAGCCAGAGGAATTGCAGTGACCCTGTATCTGGATGATATCCTGGTCCAGGCTCCATCCTACAGTCTGGTGGAGGATCATTCGAGAGCTCTCCTACTTCGATCCCATGGGTGGAAGATAAATGAAGGGAAGAGTTCATTGGTCCCCAGCAACAGGGTGGAGTTCCTGCGTACGATAGATCCTTCTGCGATGAAGATATTCTTGACCAGACCAGAGATGTTGCAAGCTGGTGTCCAACTGTCTAGCCCTGCAGACATCCTCCAGGACATCTGTGGCCAGATGTATGGAGGTAATCGGGCTCATGGTATCCAGCATAGATGTCATTCCATTCACCAAGGTTTCATCTCAGACCTCTGCAGCTGTGCATGTTAAGAAAATAGAACGGCGATCATTCAGACTTGTCCCAACAGATATCTCTGGAGAGACCGGTGAGGGAGTCCCTGTCTTGGTGGACCCGACCGGATCAGTTGTCCCAGAAAGGCACAAGGCAGATGGACTTGAGAGGAATCGAGTCTACCTCTAAACATTCTGGAACTTTGAGCAATTTTCAATGCTCTGAAGGCTTGGCCCCCTCTGGGGTCGTCCCAGTTCATCAGATTCCAATCGGACAACATCACCTCGGTGGCTTATAAAAACCACCAAGGGGGGAACGAGAAGCTCCCTAGCAATGAGGAAAGTATCTCGGATTCTGGAATGGGCAGAGACAATTGTTCTCTCTCAGCAATCCACATTCCGGGTGTGGACAACTGGGAAGCGGATTTTCTGAGCAGACAGACGTTTCATCCAATGGAATGGTCTCTCCACCCAAGATGTTTACGGAGATCTGCAGCAGATGGGGGACGCTGGAAATAGATCTCATGGCATCCAGACTCAATTACAAGCTACCCAGATACGGGCTGCGATCCAGGGATCCCCAAGCGGAACTGATAGACGCCTTGACGGTACCCTGGAACTTCAACCTAATCTACATATTTCCACCATTGCCTCTTCTACCTCGAGTAGTGGCCTGCATCAAGCATGAGCAAGCTTTGGCTATTCTGATTGCTCTGTCGTGGTCGCGGAGGATGTGGTTTGTGGATCTAGTGGCAATGTCGTCTTATCCGCCGTGGAAGTTACCTTGTCGCAAGGACCTGCTAGTTCAAGGTCCTTTTCTTCATCAAAATCTCAATTCTTTGAGGCTGACTGCGTGGAAATTGAACGCCTAGTCTTAGCCAAGAGAGGTTTTTCGGAGAGAGTGATCAACACTCTCGTTAAGGCCAGGAAGCCGGTCACTAGACACATCTACCACAAGGTGTGGAGGACCTACTTGTCCTGGTGTGAGGAACGAGGTTACTCTTGGCACAAGGTCAAGGTAACCAGGATTTTGGCCTTTCTCCAGGAGGGTCTGGATCAGGGGCTTGCCGTCAGTTCCTTAAGGGGACAGATTTCGGCTTTGTCTGTACTGTTACATAAGAAGCTTGTGGAGCTTCCTGACATTCAGTCCTTTGTTCAGGCTCTAGTTAGGATCAGGCCTGTCTTCAGGAATCCTGCTCCACCTTGGAGCTTAAACCTGGTTCTTAAGGTCTTGCAGAGGGCTCTGTTGGAGCCTATGCATGCACTTGACATTAAGGTTCTTTCATGGAAAGTCCTATTATTACTGGCTTTTGCATCGTTGCGCAGAGTTTCTGAGTTGGCAGCTTTGCAATGTGAGCCTCCCTACTTTGTTTTTTATGCCAATAAGGCTGTTCTTCGCATTGGATTGGGATTCCTTCCCAAGGTGGTGTTGAGTCGTAACATCAATCAGGAAATTTTTGTCCTAACCCTTCTTCTTCGAAGGAGAGGTTACTTCATAATCTGGACGTGGTTCGGGCGTTGAAGTTTTATCTTCAGGCCATGAAGGAGTTCAGGCAGACTTTGTCCTTATTTGTTGTGTATTCGGAGAAGCACAGGGGACAAAGGGCCTCTGCCACTTCTCTATTCCTTTGGTTGAGGAGTATGATCCGTCTGGCATATGAGACAGCGGGACACAAGCCTCCTCATAGGATTACGGCTCACTCGACTAGAGCTGTACCTTCTTCTTGGGACCTTAAGAATGAGGCTTCTATGGAGCAGATTTGTAAGGCGGCTACATGGTCATCCTTACATACATTTGCAAAAATTTACAAATTTGACGTTTTTGCTTCGGCGGAAGCAGCTTTTGGGAGAAAGGTTCTGCAGGCTGTGGTGCACTCATTATAGTGTCCGCCTCCTTTACCCTCCCATTTTCTTCATTCAGTGTCTTCTAGATCTTGGGTATTTATTTCCACAAGTGATGAATGAAGCAGTGGACTCTCCTCCCCTTTTAGATGGAAAACATAAATTATGCTTACCTGGGGGGGGCGGAGCTAACCGCCAAAGTTGATGGCTGCACTTATACAGAGCTCCCGACTTAAGACCTACAAAAATGGATCTATTTACCTAATTTGCTAACCTGAAGCAATTAAAGTTAAGTTCCAACTAGAGGTGATACGATATGAACAAGTATGGACATACAAAAGCTTTTTTTTTCTTCTCTATAAGACGAGATACAGAGCGCGGTCAATACACGCAGTGATCATGGAGTCAGAGTCATTAAAGATGGTGGCCTAAACAACAAAAAGATCTGTGGAGAGGGTTTGCCGGAACAGACCGGAGCGTTCCTGACAGAGAAGAAGATTGAGCTGTCGCCGTCAGTGTACTCAGCACCCTTTATTTGGTATGCCCACTCACTCTATACATACAACACACAAAAAGCACTGTAACGGAGCAGGACCGGAATGGTTATGTGAGAAAGTAAGTTCGCAACTTTTCCTCCCGAGCATACACGTGGGTGACACGGCTGACAGTGATAAATGCCAAGACTGCTATGAAGGCAGAATATAGAAGGTCTATGCCAAAACAAATAATTGGGGATCAATAAACGACTAACGCTTGTATAAATAAGCCCCACAGAGGGCTGGACATTCATTAAAAGTTGGTTTCTGGGGCCCTATGTGTAATAATAAAACCGCATCCTAAGTGGCGCGAGTCACCACCTCTAACAGAAGAACGCTCGGCATAGCTAGGGCCCATAATAAACATCTTTGTGGCCAAGAGAAAATAAACTCGAGACCTACATATATGGAGTCCATAATTCTCCTCCTGCATGACCTATCCGAGCGCCTGGACAAGCATCATACCTCTTGTGTAGAGATATTGAGGGCAGCGGTCGGCTCACCACGGGATGGGGCACCTACAGAAGTTTTACAAGTTTCTTACAATGATTGCTACAGTGATACAGGACTTCGTAGTCAACTGCCCATTAGGGTAGAGTCACTACATGCCCATAATAAGTGGAGGGAAGATTCGGCTCCTACACAGAAGAAGGAAATGCTGGCAGTTACATCTACATGCACAGAGGTGTCCATAGAGGTACGAGCTCTAAGTGAATCACCTAAAATCATAAGTGAAGCTCTCAATGTACAGCAAGATGAGGGCCCCAGGGGCAAACAATGGTTGTCTGTTGTGAATGGCATACAGCCGATATGGAACGTTTGCAAACTGCCTTTTTCACTTCCCATTGAATCTAATGTAGGATATCCTCAGAAAAGCGGTATTGGCTGACATTAAGAACTATTAACATATGTGGGACTATGCTCATACTGCAACAAGTTTCCTGTTTATTCTCCAATTTTTAATGTTGTTTGGTGATGTATCTTAGAAACCTTATCATGTTTGTTTGTCTTTAAATTTTATGATATTAGGGGAAATAGAGTAATAGTCAACAAATATGCTCCTGGTAATCTAGCTCTATTACCTTTACAAGTTCTGTTATACTTTATGTCTGTCTGTTTGTAACATGGGTAAGTTTAGTATGCACTTAATAGTCTAGCTCATATTTACACAACATGAAGATGCTGCAGCTGGAACACAGAGTAAGCAATGGGGTTCAGCATACATATCTGATACACAGGTGGGCTATAGTGCTTATATGGTAGACAGATAGTGTCTAGTTAATGTGTTGATGCCATCAGTTAGTTTGTACTAACATATTTTATGCTTGTGGGGCGCTGTTGGCGGCCGCGATGGCGTCCTGTAAATCATGCCTAAAATAACTAAACATTGCTAAATTAATGTAAGTCACCACACTTCCTCAGGGTCCAATATGGAGTAAATCTCGTTTATGGTCAGTGTTTATATACAATTATAGTCATCTGACATTACTTTACATGTTACATAAGCAGCTATATATATCAATTCTTAGGTTGTTTAATACGCATAGGCTATATATATATATATATATATATATATATATATATATATATATATATATATAGAGAGAGAGAGACAATCTTCACTATACATTTTTTCGTGTGTTGTATCGATCCCACCCTCTATGTACCATCATTGGGATGACATTGTTGCTTGCAAACCTAATCGAGACTCTGTGAAATTAGGAGTTGGGTGAATCCCCCCTGACCCCCAAACAGGGATTGTCCAAATGTGAGTTAGGTTTATTTCAATTATTCAACCACATTGCCCTCACTGTTGGATTTTACTAGATCTCTATCTTACAATAGGTAATGCTCCAAATGATGAGTCACTAACCAGAGAATTAGGAGATTATACCCTGTTTCATGAGCCTAGCTAATGTTTTCATGTTTTCTGTAGTACATTTCTAATTATCCTAATAGTTCCTGTTATTTTAGCAAATATGAATACGTCTTTATGCTCCCTCTATCTGAGAACAAAGGTTGTGTTAAGGGTGATTATGTTCATATTAAGAAATAGTTATTCGGCTCTGACTAATCTAACTTATAGTGACACTCTCTTAACTAAATATCACTGAGCTTGCTTAGTGTTTAATTGCTCATTCCTCTTAATATTTTCCAGGACCGGCCTATATTCAGGGCGAACTCATACAGTATAAGTCTCAGAGAACTATCTATCTACCGCCCTCTGTATATTATAATTGTATTGTTACTCGTATCCTATAATGTGTTTGCATCTTTAGCCCTTTAATACTATCATATGATACAGGTGAGGACGTTTAACATTATAATTTTCTTCCCATACCCTAAAAGTCTCCTATGTATTGTCTCCTATAAACTTGCTCTCGATGATGCACTGTTCTCGGCTCTCTGCTTCATTTCTACCCCTTATGCCTGGTGAAACAGAATATTTATTTTCTCTCCAGGTCTTCACCAGCTATAGATCCCATGATGCACTATAGCTTCCTAAGAGTGCCACAGCTAGTTTTCTACTAGGAAAATATAATGTAACCTCTTCTATGACCCAAATCTACAATAGCTTTCATAAACAGGCATAGTCCAGATACTATCTTCGCCATATAGGCTAGATATCTATGTTCAATTAGTAATTATGCTCTTTAATTGTTGCATTGTTCGTAATCTAACCCCAGTGAACCATGTATTTACTGTCCCTGGTGTCCTGTAAAGGATACTTTTTTCTTTTTTTTTGGCTCAATAAAGTTAGCTCCGCCCCCCCTTGTTCCCTATATTTTGAGCGGCGCTTGCCCGCTGACATCCCCCCCTCCCCCTCCTTATACCATGGCCAAGTCTGGCCATCATAATAGTCAACTCCCCACATCTTGCTAACTTAGGTTCAGAAGTTTACAGAGTATTTAACCTGCGGAGGTGGGGACTACTCTCTATCTTTTATACAATATAACTCTATGGCCCAGAAGTGGCTGATCACCTGACTACTAGAAGCCTTTTAACTTTCATGTCCATTTGACCCAAGAGCGGTCAACTGATTAGTCAGCCAATTAAGCTATGGTATTTCAAAATAGAGGTTCAATAAGCATATCTCCTGTTATGTACTGTGATATTTTTTTCCTTTACTATGCAAGTGTCAATACGTTGTAAACAATGCTGTAAATTCCTCGGATGTTGTAAGGCGATTATTGTTAGTTATTCACTTCGCAAAACCTCAATAAAAAATTATTTAAAAAAAAAAATATGCTTACCTGATAATTTAATTTCCATCTTGGGGAGGAGAGTCCACTGCACTTGCCCGTTCTCCGACGGGCGGACCCAAATTTATTTTTTGTTCTTCTGGCACCATTTATACCCTGATATTTCTCCTACTGTTCCTTGTTCCTTTGGCAGAATGACTGGGGGATGAGAGGGATGCCTCATCCTGGTGGCCAGGTTCTTAATTCCCACAAGTGATGAATGAAGCAGTGGACTCTCCTCCCACAGATGGAAATGAAATGATCAGGTAAGCATAATTTATATTTTTCTACGGTGAGCTTGTGGTAGCAATTAGCACTTATAAAATTAACCAGAGATCAGATCTCTGGTTAATTTTATAAATGTCCACCAAACGCCCCTGAATGTAAGTGTTACTTTTCTTTAATGAAAAAAAATAAGTAACTGGGGGCTAAAAAAAAAAAAAAAAAGACGGCACTGAAAAGTGCCTTTACATTGTGGTCTATGGGAACTGTGTGTTCCCTGTAAATATACATGTATATTAACAAATAAATAAATATATATATATTTGCTGCCATCGCTATGCGACTTACCCCCTGTGCTGCGCTAGTTCTCATGAGAACGAGGCTCCCATTGGAGCATACAGAAGCACGCTCTCGTGAGTGAAATGCTTCCGTGCAATGCGCATGTGAGGTCGTGTTCGCATTGCACCTCACCTGTAATACCAGCACACATTTGAGTGCACTGGTATTACAAATAGGAGCTCAAATATTGCTTAAACTAAAATGATATTTTGTGCTCCATTTATAATCGGGCCCTGTATCAGTAACCGGTACATACGTGATCATAATCAGTTTCATTTAAATGGCTACAATAACCTACATGTATACTGGGTATGTAATATGTGTGTCATGTGATCATAATCAGTTTAATTTAAATGGCTACTATAACCTACATGTATACTGGGTATGTAATATGTGTGTCATGTGATCATAATCAGTTTAATTTAAATGGCTACTATAACCTACATGTATACTGGGTATGTAATATGTGTGTCATGTTCTGTAACTTGATATTATGTCTGTTAGATGTTTTCATGTTAGTTAGAAGCCACAAGAACTGATAATAGCACACACTGTATATATAAAGGGAACATTATATGTCTGATAAATCCCTTTGTATCACGAGCACAAGTGTTAGGTATATTTATACCATTGTGTGCATGTAACATGTAATGCTGCTTTTTACTATATAATTATATACAATCGGCTAGATTACGAGTTTTGCATTAGAGGCTATGCGGTGCTAACGAGCAGCTTTTTCTCACCGCTCACTTAGATGCAGCGCTGGTATTACGAGTTTTTATAAACCCGGCGTTAAAAGACAAAAAGTGAGCGTAGAGCAAAATTTTGCTCCATATCTCACTCCAATACCAGCGCTGCTTAAGTCAGCGGTGAGCTGGTCGTACGTGCTTGTGCACGATTTCCCCATAGGAATCAACGTGGAGAGCCGGCTGAAAAAAAAGTCTAACACCTGCAATAAAGCATCGTAAAACTCAGTAACACAGCCCCATTGATTCCTATGGGGAATTAAAATTTATGTTTACACCTAGCGCCCTAACATGAACCCCCGAGTCTAAACACCCCTAATCTTAACTGCAGAAAAATGTGTAACAGGAGCACCAGGTGAAGTGATAAAAATATTAAATTTTATTGAAATACAAAGGGTATATTAACCCCGGGTAAGAACACACAAAAAGGAAAAGTTTGAACCAACAAACAGATGAACAATGGCTGACCGGTTTCGGCTGTTGCCTTACTCCTAGCCTGCTTAAAACTGATTAACAGTTACTGCTTTAAAAACCCTCATCTGTGTTGCCATTGGTTCAGGGGCACACACCCCAAGATTTCCAGCTTCATTCAATTATATAATCATTAAATGACACCAGGATTTCTACGGTACATTGTTGTGAGAAAAAGCATGCAAATGTACAAACCAAGCAGAATACACCTTTTAACTCTTTAAGTTTCCAGTAATGATGAACTTTTGTTCTAATGATGTATCTAAATATATGATTAGATATGCTAAGATTGTATGCATGCTGTAACCAATCTGGCTGTGTTCATGTTACAACAAAACTTGCCGTGTGCTCCGGCTGTGTATAGAAACGCTTTATATTTTTTATTTATTTAGTAGGGACACTTTAGTCAGTTATAATGTGCATTAATGGATAGTTCGTTTCAAAGGTTTACTTTTTAATTTTTAGCTTTTAGCCTTGCTTAATAACGTCCGCTTACCGCTGTGAGGCTTGCAAAAGGCTGCCCATGTCACTGTTCTAAATTGTTCCCATTGGTTGAATATCGTGAGATCAGGCCAATCACCATGCAAGTCTCACAGCGCAAGCCTAGGACGTATAAAACACCTTATCCTATTGGTCCCCTGTACCTACTGTGTCTTCCTATTCGTGACGTGTGTATGTTGTTAGCAACCGTCTGTGGGAGATATCTGCAACCTGCAGTTCTATTTTCGTATTGAGAGATGCGGTTGATAAAGTGAAAATGTTTAGAAAATTTGGAAAACTACAATATACAAATCGCTACTGTGGAATCCTAAGCCTACATATTATGAATCTTGCTAGCTTAGAGTAAGTCACATACAGTGAAGTGATCAAGTACTGAAATCTTAGATCTGCAGAATTCCTAATAAGGGATAGTGCTACCAGTTAAGAGGGAATAGTTATCTATATAATAAATCTTTCTTGTATTGTGTAAATAGCTTGTAGTGTAGTATCCCTTGTGCTGGTAAGATAGGTATGTGAAGGTCCCAGAATGGAATTAGTCATAACTAATTGGGGGGATAATATCCCCCAATCAGTATGCCTATTCTCCATTGGTAGATTGTTCCCAAACTTAGTTTATATATCTGAATTCAAATTTGAATATATAATATGGGAAGAATGACTGCATTATGCAGTGGTTTAAATAAGGAGGGATATTGAGTAGGAACAAATAATTTTTGGAAAATCTGTAGATGCCTGACATGGCAATTTATAAATTGCTCTGTGTAGAGTAAATTTGCTTAAATTACCAAAAGTTAATTAAATCAAATTCTGAGTTGAGGCCTTCTGGAACTCTCGTTTTTAAACGAAATATCCAGAAGGCCTCTCTTTCACCCAATTTACGAGTCCTATCTCCCCCTTTGGTCTGGATAGGTACTCTCTCAATAATGGTCCACGAAAAGAATCTCTTATCTTTATTGTGAACATTCGAAAAGTGATTGATTAGTGGAGTAGTGAGAACACCCTCTTTTATATCCAACAAGTGTTCTTTGATCCTGACTCTAGCTTCCCTCGTTGTGAGTCCTACATATTGGAGGGCACAATGTGTACATGAGATCAGATACACCACAAAGGTTGACCTACAATTCAGGCATAGCTTCTTTTGAAAATTCTCTCCTGTGACTAGGGAACCAAAGGTATCCCCTGTAGTGACCCTTTCACAGGCCTTACAGGAAAGATGATTGCACCTAAAGGTTCCATTGAGTCTTAGCCAGGAAGACCCATCAATCTGTTCTTGCTTTAATCTAGTAGGTGCAACCATGTTGCCTATCGTCTTATTTGTTCTGTAGGTGCATCTGATACCCTCTGACACTGTTTCCTTAAGAGCATCATCAGCTAGCAATAGCTGATAATTGTTCCTAATAATCTGGCATATCTGGGTATACTGCTGAGAGTAATCCGTCGAGAATGTGATTTTCTTCTCGATTTTCCCTTCGGTCTCTTTTCTATTCTGTTTTAGAAGGTCAGTTCTACTGATCTTTGTGACAGAATTCCTCTCTTTCGAAATAATTGACCTAGGGTATCCTCTCTCCAACAGTCTGTCTGACAGTTCATCCGCTTGTTGCTCATATGTACTGTAACTAGTACAATTTCTTTTTAAGCGGATGAACTGCCCTCTTGCTACACCCCTGAACACTCTCTTGGGGTGACAACTTGAGGCATGCAATAAAGAGTTACCTGTAATTGGTTTTCGATAGGTCTCTGTGATTATCTTATGGCCTGCTATTCCTTTGAGCGTGATGTCTAGAAAATTTACTTTGTGTTGTTGAATCTCAGAGGTAAAACTGATTCCCACAGTGTTGTTATTTAATCCCTCCAAAAATTTCTCCAAATCATGTTGGGGACCCTCCCAGATGAAAAGGAGATCATCTATAAAACGCCTGTACCACACTATCCCCTGCCTGAAGGGATTCCTCTCTCCAAAGACGTGGGAGAGCTCCCACCACCCCATAAAGAGGTTGGCATAGGAGGGGGCAAACTTAGCCCCCATTGCCGTCCCACGCCTCTGGAGAAAGAATTTCCCCTCAAACAAGAAATAGTTGTGAGTCAGGAGGAATTTGGTCACCCTCAGTATGTAGTCTGTAAAGACCTGGTCATGTGCATATTTTCTAGATAGAAAAAATTCTAGGGCCTCAAGGCCCTTCTCATGGGGTATGGTAGAATACAGGGATCTTACATCCACTGTTAACCATTTGAAGTTGCTCTGCCATGTGAGTTCTGAAAGTAAGTTTAGTACATGCTTCGTATCTGACAGGTAACTCCAAACGGTGCTTACCATGGGTTGCAGAATACCATCCAGCCATTCTGACAAGTGCTCCAGAAGGGAACCAATTCCGCTTACAATAGGTCTCCCTTGGACATTCTCTATAGATTTATGAATCTTGGGTAGGTGATTAAACACAGGAATACCGGGATTTTGTATCAGAAGATAATTCTTTGTTTCCTGATCCATATAACCCATCTCTACCCCATCGTCCACAAGGGAGACCAATTGTCGCTGGAATTGGCGTGTAGGGTCTTGTGACAACACTTCATAATCCTGTTCTATACTCAATTGTCTAAGGGCCTCTTTAATTAAATCCTCCCTATCGAGGACCACTATAGCTCCGCCCTTGTCAGCAGTTCTAATTACAAGGTTTTTGTTATTCCTTAGATTTTCCAGGGCTGTTTTCTGTTTTCTTGTGACATTTGAATTTTGACCCCTCTGTGTAGTATACTGAAGTTTGATCAAATCATTCTCTACTCGTTTCTGGAATTTCTCCAATAGAGGACCCCTACTTTGAATGGGATAAAAAAGAGAATTGTTCTTAAGTGATGGTGTTCTGATACTTCTTCCATCTGACAATTCTTCCTCTCGGAGAGATTCCAGAACTCTCACATCGCACAATTCCTGAAAATTTAGATCAGTGGTGTAATTATGCTCTAATTTAGAGCTGTCAACAGATTGTGGACTCTCATCAATTCTACTTTGATCTTGGGTCCTGAAGAATTTCCTAAGCGTCAGATTTCGGATCATTTTGTTAACGTCCAGCAAAGTCTTAAACAAGTTGAAATCTGTAGACGGAACAAACGTGAGTCCCAAACTTAACACCTCGAGTTCAGGTTTGTTTAAAGTGTAGCTTGATAAGTTCAAGACATTCAGTCCCTGTAATGGCCCCTCCTCTGGCCTCTCCTTTGAGGGTATCTTCTCTGTTCCCTTGGTTGCTGCTGTTGTTCTGGGTTTCCTCTTCCCCCCCCTTCTGGTGCTCTTGGGGGTACCTGAAAAACCTGTTCCAATTGGGATTTTTCGGATTCTCCTATGTATCTTTGTGTCCCTCCTCCCTGGGAGGTCTCTTCTCTGTAGTGTGACGTAGAGGGTAGAGTATCAGAATCTCTGTTCTTCAGGATTGGGGGTAACCTGTTTGGTCCCTCCTTTGGTCTCACTGTAATTTCGTGAGCCCCTAATTCCTCACCTCCAGAGGACGAACCTTCGTCCCAAGATTCCCCTTTGCTCTCCTGGAAATTCACACGTCTGCCTCTGTTGCCTCTAAATCTGTTGCCACCCCTTCTTCTGTTGTAATAAGGGACAGATGTATTTTGTTCTTTCCTCAGGGCAAAACAGTCTCGTCTGTTCCAGATATATACTCTGTTTAAATTGTAATCTTGTAAGTCTCTTAGATATTTTGTGCGCTTGGTCTCCAATAGTAGTGCCTTTGCTTCTGCCAACACCTTTTGTAGGGTGGTATCAAATTTTAGGAAGCTTGGTTCCTCACTCCTTTTATTCAATTCGTCTTGTAATTCCTTTATTTTAACAGCTAGGTCTTCAATTGTTTTCAATTTATATTCACAGATTAGTTTCATCAATTTGAGTGAGCATTGTGTAAGGTGATTGTTCCACTGTTCAATAAATGTCTTATCGTCCATGACGAAAGTAGGAAATTTATTGAGTCTAAGACCCCTCGGTATGAGGCCTAATTCCAAATATTTGTTCAATGTATTAACATCCCATTTTAACTGATCCTCCTTCAATAAGAGATTTTCCACTTCTTCAAATAGAGCTATCAAGCTGTAATTAGTTTTATTGAGAGAAAAAATTTGATTGCAGTCCCACGCTGCTGCTTCCCTCTCCTTGGCTGTCCGTAGAGAAAATAAAGCTGGTGTCCTATGTGTGTTACTCTCTCCCTGCATACTTTGACTGCAGAGGTTTAGCTAAAAAAAATAATTTTTGTACAAACACCCTGAGCTTGGCCAGAGCTCTTAGCAAAAATGCTTAATGTTAACATGAAAGGAGGGGGGATAGGTTAGGGTGTGTGTACTATCCTTATAGGTAAAAAGGATAGGTAAAGATTGAAGATTCTGTTCAATGGTATCTTGTTAAAAGCTGCTGTGCAAATAGGCTGTATAAGGTGTGTATATATATATATATACTTGGTGGTGGCGGTGTTCCCCCCAACACCTCCCACCATTCAGATTCCAATGAAGCAGTAACAATCCACTGTAGATAAAGTTACTATTATAAAGGTGACTCACCACTCACTGCCTCCTTGGAAAATGGCTGCCTTGTTCTTTGGTCCTGTATTGGGGAAGTAAGTCCTATTCTGCTCACCTCCGGCTGTTTAGCAATGGTTTAGCAAATTGCTTTTGCTGGACATGTGTTGTTTTTCTTCTTTACAGCATCCGTTGTTTCCCAGCTGGCCCTTTAATAATACAGTCTATTGCAGCATGCTATTAGCTAACCTCTCGCAGTGTTTATCCATACCTGTGCTCTCTGTCTGGCCTTTATAAGAACTGCAGAAAAATGTGTAACAGGAGCACCAGGTGAAGTGATAAAAATATTAAATTTTATTGAAATACAAAGGGTATATTAACCCCGGGTAAGAACACACAAAAAGGAAAAGTTTGAACCAACAAACAGATGAACAATGGCTGACCGGTTTCGGCTGTTGCCTTACTCCTAGCCTGCTTAAAACTGATTAACAGTTACTGCTTTAAAAACCCTCATCTGTGTTGCCATTGGTTCAGGGGCACACACCCCAAGATTTCCAGCTTCATTCAATTATATAATCATTAAATGACACCAGGATTTCTACGGTACATTGTTGTGAGAAAAAGCATGCAAATGTACAAACCAAGCAGAATACACCTTTTAACTCTTTAAGTTTCCAGTAATGATGAACTTTTGTTCTAATGATGTATCTAAATATATGATTAGATATGCTAAGATTGTATGCATGCTGTAACCAATCTGGCTGTATTCATGTTACAACAAAACTTGCCGTGTGCTCCGGCTGTGTATAGAAACGCTTTATATTTTTTATTTATTTAGTAGGGACACTTTAGTCAGTTATAATGTGCATTAATGGATAGTTCGTTTCAAAGGTTTACCTTTTAATTTTTAGCTTTTAGCCTTGCTTAATAACGTCCGCTTACTGCTGTGAGGCTTGCAAAAGGCTGCCCATGTCACTGTTCTAAATTGTTCCCATTGGTTGAATATCGTGAGATCAGGCCAATCACCATGCAAGTCTCACAGCGCAAGCCTAGGACGTATAAAACACCTTATCCTATTGGTCCCCTGTACCTACTGTGTCTTCCTATTCGTGACGTGTGTATGTTGTTAGCAACCGTCTGTGGGAGATATCTGCAACCTGCAGTTCTATTTTCGTATCGAGAGATGCGGTTGATAAAGTGAAAATGTTTAGAAAATTTGGAAAACTACAATATACAAATCGCTACTGTGGAATCCTAAGCCTACATATTATGAATCTTGCTAGCTTAGAGTAAGTCACATACAGTGAAGTGATCAAGTACTGAAATCTTAGATCTGCAGAATTCCTAATAAGGGATAGTGCTACCAGTTAAGAGGGAATAGTTATCTATATAATAAATCTTTCTTGTATTGTGTAAATAGCTTGTAGTGTAGTATCCCTTGTGCTGGTAAGATAGGTATGTGAAGGTCCCAGAATGGAATTAGTCATAACTAATTGGGGGGATAATATCCCCCAATCAGTATGCCTATTCTCCATTGGTAGATTGTTCCCAAACTTAGTTTATATATCTGAATTCAAATTTGAATATATAATATGGGAAGAATGACTGCATTATGCAGTGGTTTAAATAAGGATTTATATATATTTATTATATAGATAACTATTCCCTCTTAACTGGTAGCACTATCCCTTATTAGGAATTCTGCAGATCTAAGATTTCAGTACTTGATCACTTCACTGTATGTGACTTACTCTAAGCTAGCAAGATTCATAATATGTAGGCTTAGGATTCCACAGTAGCGATTTGTATATTGTAGTTTTCCAAATTTTCTAAACATTTTCACTTTATCAACCGCATCTCTCGATACGAAAATAGAACTGCAAGTTGCAGATATCTCCCACAGACGGTTGCTAACAACATACACACGTCACGAATAGGAAGACACAGTAGGTACAGGGGACCAATAGGATAAGGTGTTTTATACGTCCTAGGCTTGCGCTGTGAGACTTGCATGGTGATTGGCCTGATCTCACGATATTCAACCAATGGGAACAATTTAGAACAGTGACATGGGCAGCCTTTTGCAAGCCTCACAGCGGTAAGCGGACGTTATTAAGCAAGGCTAAAAGCTAAAAATTAAAAGGTAAACCTTTGAAACGAACTATCCATTAATGCACATTATAACTGACTAAAGTGTCCCTACTAAATAAATAAAAAATATAAAGCGTTTCTATACACAGCCGGAGCACACAGCAAGTTTTGTTGTAACATGAACACAGCCAGATTGGTTACAGCATGCATACAATCTTAGCATATCTTATCATATATTTAGATACATCATTAGAACAAAAGTTCATCATTACTGGAAACTTAAAGAGTTAAAAGGTGTATTCTGCTTGGTTTGTACATTTGCATGCTTTTTCTCACAACAATGTACCGTAGAAATCCTGGTGTCATTTAATGATTATATAATTGAATGAAGCTGGAAATCTTGGGGTGTGTGCCCCTGAACCAATGGCAACACAGATGAGGGTTTTTAAAGCAGTAACTGTTAATCAGTTTTAAGCAGGCTAGGAGTAAGGCAACAGCCGAAACCGGTCAGCCATTGTTCATCTGTTTGTTGGTTCAAACTTTTCCTTTTTGTGTGTTCTTACCCGGGGTTAATATACCCTTTGTATTTCAATAAAATTTAATATTTTTATCACTTCACCTGGTGCTCCTGTTACACATTTTTCTGCAGTTCTTATAAAGGCCAGACAGAGAGCACAGGTATGGATAAACACTGCGAGAGGTTAGCTAATAGCATGCTGCAATAGACTGTATTATTAAAGGGCCAGCTGGGAAACAACGGATGCTGTAAAGAAGAAAAACAACACATGTCCAGCAAAAGCAATTTGCTAAACCATTGCTAAACAGCCGGAGGTGAGCAGAATAGGACTTACATCCCCAATACAGGGGATACAGCACCAAAGAACAAGGCAGCCCTTTTCCAAGGAGGCAGTGAGTGGTGAATCACCTTTATAATAGTAACTTTATCTACAGTGGATTGTTACTGCTTCATTGGAATCTGAATGGTGGGAGGTGTTGGGGGGAACACCGCCACCACCAAGTATATATATATATATATATATATATATATACACACCTTATACAGCCTATTTGCACAGCAGCTTTTAACAAGATACCATTGAACAGAATCTTCAATCTTTACCTATCCTTTTTACCTATAAGGATAGTACACACACCCTAACCTATCCCCCCTCCTTTCATGTTAACCCCTAATCTTACACTTATTAACCCCTAATCTGCCGCCCCCAACATCGCCGACACCTGCATTATATTTATTAACCCCTAATCTGCTGCTCCGGACACCGCCGCCACATACATTATACTTATGAACCCCTAATCTGCTGCCCCCAACATCGCCAACACCTACATTATATTTATTAACCCCTAATCTGCCGCCCCCAATGTCGCTGCAACCTACCTACACTTATTAACCCCTAATCAGCCGCCCCCAATGTCGCCGCCACTATAATAAACATATTAACCCCTAAACCGTCGCACTCACGCCTTGCAAACATTAGTTAAATATTATTAACCCCTAATCTGCCATCCCTAACATCGCCGCCACCTACCTACATTTATTAACTCCTAATCTGCCGCCCCCAAATTAAATGTATTAACCCCTAAACCTAAGTCTAACCCCAACACCCTCTAACTTAAATATAATTACAAGAAATCTAAATAAAAATTAATATTATTAACTAAATAATTCCTTTTTAAAACTAAATACTTACCTATAAAATAAACCCTAAGATAGCTACAATATAACTAATAGTTACATTGTAGCTATCTTAGGGTTTATTTTTATTTTACAGGCAAGTTTGTATTTATTTTAACTAGGTAGAATAGTTATTAAATAGTTATTAACTATTTAATAACTACCTAGCTAAAATAAATACAAAAGTACCTGTAAAATAAAACCTAACCTAAGTTACAATAGCACCTACACACTACACAATAATTAAATAAATTAACTACATTAACAACAATTAAATAAATTAAATTAGCTAAAGTACAAAACCCCCCCCACCAAATTACATAAAATAATAAACAAATTACAAGATTATTTAAACTAATTACACCTAATCTAATAGCCCTATCAAAATAAAAAAAGCCCCCCCAAAATAAAAAAACCCTAGCCTAAACTAAACTACCAATAGCCCTTAAAAGGGCCTTTTGCGGGGCATTGCCCCAAAGTAATCAGCTATTTTACCTGTAAAAAAAATACAAACAACCCCCCCAACAGTAAAACCCACCACCCACACAACCAACCCCCCAAATAAAATACTATCTAAAAAAAAACTAAGCTCCCCATTGCCCTGAAAAGGGCATTTGGATGGGCATTGCCCTTAAAAGGGCAGTTAGCTCTTTTGCGGCCCAAACCATAATCTAAAAATTAAAATCCACCCAATACACCCTTAAAAAAACCTAACACTAACCCCCTGAAGATCGACTTACTGTTCTGAAGACCGGACATCCATCCTCAAGGAAGCGGCAGAAGTTTTCATCCAACCGGGCCGAAGTCCTCAACGAAGCCGGGAGAAGTCTTCATCCAAGCCGGGCGAAGTGGTCCTGCAGACGGCATCTTCTATCTTCATCCATCTGAAGCGGAGCGGGTCCATCTTCAAGACATCCGACGCAGAGCATCCTCTTCAAATGACGGCTTCTTACTGAATGACGGTTCCTTTAAGTGACGTCATCAAAGATGGCGTCCCTTAGATTCCGATTAGCTGATAGAATTCTATCAGCCAATCGGAATTAAGGTAAAAAATCCTATTGGCTGATGCAATCAGCCAATAGGATTGGAGTTCAATCCTATTGGCTGATCAAATCAGCCAATAGGATTGAGCTTGCATACTATTGGCTGATTGGAACCGTCATTCAGTAAGAAGCCGCCGTTTTTTACAGGTAAAAGAGCTGATTACTTTGGGGCAATGCCCCGCAAAAGTCCCTTTTAAGGGCTATTGGTAGTTTAGTTTAGGCTAGGTTTTTTATTTTGGGGGGGGCTTTTTTATTTTGATAGCGCTATTAGATTAGATGTAATTAGTTTAACTATCTTGAAATTTGTTTATTATTTTCTGTAATTTAGTGGGGGGGGTTTTGTACTTTAGCTAATTTAATTTATTTAATTGTTGTTAATGTAGTTAATTTATTTTATTATAGTGTAGTGCTAGGTGTTATTGTAACTTAGGTTAGGTTTTATTTTACAGGTACTTTTGTATTTATTTTAGCTAGGTAGTTATTAAATAGTTAATAACTATTTAATAACTATTCTACCTAGTTAAAATAAATACAAACTTGCCTGTAAAATAAAAATAAACCCTAAGCTAGCTACAATGTAACTATTAGTTATATTGTAGCTAGCTTAGGGTTTATTTCATAGGTATTTAGTTTTAAATAGGAATAATTTAGTTAATGATTGTAATTTTATTTATAGTTATTTAAATTATATTTAAGTTAGCGGGGGTTAGGGTAACTACTGACTTTTAAATGCGTTAGGACTCTTGACAGGGTAGGGTGTACCGCTCACTTTTTGGCCTCCTAGGACAGACTCGTAATACCGGCGTTATGGAAGTCCCATAGAAAAAAGACTTTACAAAGTTTACGTAAGTCATTTTGCGGTAAGGCCAAAATAGTGTGCAGTGACCCTAAACATTCAAGACTCGTAATACCAGCGGGCGTAAAAAAGCAGCATTAGGACCTGTTAACGCTGCTTTTTTACCCTATCGCACAACTCGTAATCTAGCCAAATGTTTTTTCATGCAAATAAAAAGTGATTCCAGTAATCCAGACCAGTATTTTATTTTTGTCTAATTAAAAACGCAGTATCACAGAATAATAAGAAATAAATCATCAAAAACAGAAGCCAAATCTGCACTGATAATTTATATACAGCAGCAATTTTACCCAACTTTCTAATTTACTTCTATTATCTAATTTGCTTTGTTCTTTTAGTATCCTTTGTTATAGAGTAAACTTAGGAGGCTGATATGAGTTTAGGGGCGTGCAGGTGTATTTAGCACTCTGTGCAGCAGTGTTTGTAACTATGTATAACAGTACTATAAATGTTGTTGCAATCTCTGCTGCCTAAAGACACGTGCACGCTCCAGAGTTCACCTAGCATTACTCTTTAACAAAGGATACAAAGAGAACTAAGCACAATTGATAATATAAGTAAATTAGAACGTTGTTTGAAATCTCATTTTCTATCCAATCCATTTAAGTTTAATTTTGACTTTACTGTCCCTTTAACAGAACATAAAACAATATCAAATGAACCCCCAACCTACACCAACCCAGATTATTAATCACCAGCAAGATCTTATACACAGACATTTTCTGTTACTTAAATCATACTTAAAGGGATAGGAAATTACACTTTCATGATTCAGATAGAATGTGTAATTTTATGATACTTTTAATTTCACTTCTGTTATCAAATTTACTTTGTTCTTTTGGTATCCTTTGCTAAAAAGAATATGTACATATCCTTAGCAGTAGAAAGTTACTACTGGGAGCTGACTGCTGATTGTTGGCTACACACATGTTTCTTGTCATTGGCTCACCAGATAGGCTCAGCTAGCTCCCAGTAGTACACTGCTGCTGTAATGCCGACTTCAACCATGTGTTTAATCCCTTTGTAGGAGTTAAATAATAGTTATATACAATCAGTGGTACAATAATAAACTGATCTAATATATTATTTATATCCCTATATTTAATTATTATTATTAGCAGGTATTTATAAAGCACCAGCAGATTACGTAGCGCTATACAAGTAATAATAAAACATTACAGGGATGCATTACATACACAAACAAGTACAGTAGGGGTACAATACAGTTATAGGAGCAATAATTGTGTTATACAAAAGGAGAGGAATGCCCTGCCCTTGAGCACAATCAGAAGTAGTTCACTTTAAATACAAAGTGCCCTGCAGGTAGAGAGGCTCTCAAGCTTACAATCTAAAGGAGAAGGATTGGACACAAAAGGTGAGAGAGAAGGGAAATATGTCTGTTATAAGGCAGTGTAAACTGAGAGTGAGTGAAATGTGTGGTGAGTAAATGAGAGTTGTAAAAGTGTAACAGAATATGATAAAGTGTCGGTTCAGAGGCTGTGAGAAGTGGTGTCTCTATCCTGGATCATTAGTGACAACTGCACCTAATTTCTGTTAGGTGTTTATATATTAAGGTAAACACCAGGGTGGGAGGTGGAGGGAGGCTTGGTGGGCAAGTGCGTGCAGAGAGCCTGTAGGATTGCTTGTTGCTGTGAGGTCTTCAAATGTTTGTTTGCTTAAAGGCTGTGGGATCTTTAAATGTATGTTTACAGAGAGCCTGTAGGATTAATAACAGATAATAACAATTATATTCTAGATAATCATTACGTGTATCTTGTTAGATTTGTCACAATGTTATCTTCATTAAGCAAGGACTCGCAACTAGATAGCACAAAGCTAGATCTGACTAAAGGGACAGTAAACAGCTTGAGACTGTAATATAAACTGACTAATTATTCCTAGGAAAACAACTTTACTGTATACTTTCATTGTTTAATAGTATTGTTATATCAGCTGTGTGCCGGGACATTATCTGTGTCTGTGTGTCACAGACGTACAGTGACTAATAATGCAATAAACACATAGAAATAACGTCACTGACTCACTATTTAATGTCTAATAGTATTGTTATATCAGCTGTGTGCCGGGATATTATCTGTGTGTCAAAAACGTACAGTGACTAATAATGCAATAAACACATAGAAATAACTTCACTCACTATTCATTGTCTAATAGTATTGTTATATCAGCTGTGTGCCGGGATATTATTTGTGTGTCACAAACGTACAGTGACTAATAATGCAATAAACACATAGAAATAACCTCACTGACTCACTGTTTATTGTCTAATAGTATTGTTATATCAGCTGTTTGCTGGGATATTATCTGTGTGTCACAGACGTACAGTGACTAATAATGCAATAAACACATAGAAATAACCTCACTGACTCACTGTTTATTGTCTAATAGTATTGTTATATCAGCTGTGTGCTGGGATATTATCTGTGTGTCACAAACGTACAGTGAATAATAATGCAATAAACTCATAGAAATAACGTCACTGACTCCACTATTTAATGTCTAATAGTATTATTATATCAGCTGTGTGCCGGGATATTATCTGTGTGTCACAAACGTACAGTGACTAATAATGCAATAAACACATAGAAATAACTTCACTCACTATTCATTGTCTAATAGTATTGTTATATCAGCTGTGTGCCGGGATATTATCTGTGTGTCACAAACGTACAGTGACTAATAATGCAATAAACACATAGAAATAAGTTCACTGACTAACTATTTAATGTCTAATAGTATTGTTATATCAGCTGTGTGCCGGGATATTATCTGTGTGTCACAAACGTACAGTGACAAATAATGCAATAAACACATAGAAATAACTTCACTTGCTCACTATTTAATGTCTAATAGTATTGTTATATCAGCTGTGTGCCGGGATATTATCTGTGTGTCACAGACGTACAGTGACTAATAATGCAATAAACACATAGAAATAACTTCACTGACTCACTATTTAATGTCTAATAGTATTGTTATATCAGCTGTGTGCCGTGATATTATCTGTGTGTCACAAACGTACAGTGACTAATAATGCAATAAACACATAGAAATAACGTCACTAACTCACTATTTAATGTCTAATAGTATTGTTATATCAGCTGTGTGCCGGGATATTATCTGTGTGTCCCAGACGTACAGTGACTAATAATGCAATAAACACATAGAAATAAGTTCACTGACTCACTATTTAATGTCTAATAGTATTGTTATATCAGCTGTGTGCCGGGATATTATCTGTGTGTCACAAACGTACAGTGACTAATAATGCAATAAACACACAGAAATAACGTCACTGACTCACTATTTAATGTCTAATAGTATTGTTATATCAGCTGTGTGCCGGGATATTATCTGTGTGTCACAAACGTACAGTGACTAATGCAATAAACACATAGAAATAACTTCACTGACTCACTATTTAATGTCTAATAGTATTGTTATATCAGCTGTGTGCCGGGATATTATCTGTGTGTCACAAACGTACAGTGACTAATAATGCAATAAACACATAGAAATAACGTCACTGACTCACTATTTAATGTCTAATAGTATTGTTATATCAGCTGTGTGCCGGGTTATTATCTGTGTGTCACAGACGTACAGTAACTAATAATGCAATAAACACATAGAAATAACTTCACTGACTCACTATTTAATGTCTAATAGTATTGTTATATCAGCTGTGTGCCGGGTTATTATCTGTGTGTCACAGACGTATAGTAACTAATAATGCAATAAACACATAGAAGAAATAACTTCACTGACTCACTTTTTAATGTCTAATAGTATTGTTATATCAGCTGTGTGCCGGGATATTATCTGTGTGTCACAGACGTACAGTGACTAATAATGCAATAAACACATAGAAATAACTTCACTGACTCACTATTTAATGTCTAATAGTATTGTTATATCAGCTGTGTGCCGGGATATTATCTGTGTGTCACAAACGTACAGTGACTAATAATGCAATAAACACATAGAAATAACTTCACTGACTCACTATTTAATGTCTAATAGTATTGTTATATCAGCTGTGTGCCGGGCTATTATCTGTGTGTCACAGACGTACAGTCACTAATAATGCAATAAACACATAGAAATAACTTCACTGACTCACTATTTAATGTCTAATAGTATTGTTATATCAGCTGTGTGCCGGGATATTATCTGTGTGTCACAAACGTACAGTGACTAATAATGCAATAAACACATAGAAATAACTTCACTGACTCACTATTTAATGTCTAATAGTATTGTTATATCAGCTGTGTGCCGGGTTATTATCTGTGTGTCACAGACGTATAGTAACTAATAATGCAATAAACACATAGAAATAACTTCACTGACTCACTTTTTAATGTCTAATAGTATTGTTATATCAGCTGTGTGCCGGGATATTATCTGTGTGTCACAGACGTACAGTGACTAATAATGCAATAAACACATAGAAATAACTTCACTGACTCACTATTTAATGTCTAATAGTATTGTTATATCAGCTGTGTGCCGGGATATTATCTGTGTGTCACAAACGTACAGTGACTAATAATGCAATAAACACATAGAAATAACTTCACTGACTCACTATTTAATGTCTAATAGTATTGTTATATCAGCTGTGTGCCGGGCTATTATCTGTGTGTCACAGACGTACAGTCACTAATAATGCAATAAACACATAGAAATAACTTCACTGACTCACTATTTAATGTCTAATAGTATTGTTATATCAGCTGTGTGCCGGGATATTATCTGTGTGTCACAAACGTACAGTGACTAATAATGCAATAAACACATAGAAATAACGTCACTGACTCACTATTTAATGTCTAATAGTATTGTTATATCAGCTGTGTGCCGGGTTATTATCTGTGTGTCACAGACGTACAGTAACTAATAATGCAATAAACACATAGAAATAACTTCACTGACTCACTTTTTAATGTCTAATAGTATTGTTATATCAGCTGTGTGCCGGGATATTATCTGTGTGTCACAGACGTACAGTGACTAATAATGCAATAAAGACATATAAATAACTTCACTGACTCACTATTTAATGTCTAATAGTATTGTTATATCAGCTGTGTGTGCCGGGATATTATCTGTGTGTCACAAACATACAGTTACTAATAATGCAATAAACACATAGAAATAACTTCACTGACTCACTATTTAATGTCTAATAGTATTGTTATATCAGCTGTGTGCCGGGATATTATCTGTGTTTCACAAACATACAGTGACTAATAATGCAATAAACACATAGAAATAACTTCACTGACTCACTATTTAATGTCTAATAGTATTGTTATATCAGCTGTGTGCCGGGATATTATCTGTGTGTCACAAACGTACAGTGACTAATAATGCAATAAACACACAGAAATAACGTCACTGACTCACTATTTAATGTCTAATAGTATTGTTATATCAGCTGTGTGCCGGGATATTATCTGTGTGTCACAAATGTACAGTGACTAATAATGCAATAAACACATAGAAATAACTTCACTGACTCACTATTTAATGTCTAATAGTATTGTTATATCAGCTGTGTGCTGGGATATTATCTGTGTGTCACAGACGTACAGTGACTAATAATGCAATAAACACATAGAAATAACGTCACTGACTCACTATTTAATGTCTAATAGTATTGTTATATCAGCTGTGTGTCGGGCTATTATCTGTGTGTCACAGACGTACAGTGACTAATAATGCAATAAACACATAGAAATAACGTCACTGACTCACTATTTAATGTCTAATAGTATTGTTATATCAGCTGTGTGCCGGGATATTATCTGTGTGTCACAGACGTACAGTGACTAATAATGCAATAAACACATAGAAATAACTTCACTGACTCACTATTTAATGTCTAATAGTATTGTTATATCAGCTGTGTGCCGGGATATTATCTGTGTGTCACAGACGTACAGTGACTAATAATGCAATAAACACATAGAAATAATGTCACTCACTCACTATTTACTGTCTAATAGTATTGTTATATCAGCTGTGTGCCAGGATATTATCTGTGTGTCACAGACGTACAGTGACTATAATACAATAATCACATAGAAATAACTTCACTGACTCACTATTTAATGTCTAATAGTATTGTTATATCAGCTGTGTGTTGGGATATTATCTGTGTGTCACAGACGTACAGTCACTAATAATGCAATAAATACAGAAATAACGTCACTGACTCACTATTTAATGTCTAATAGTATTGTTATATCAGCTTTGTGCCGGGATATTACCTGTGTGTCACAAACGTACAGTGACTAATAATGCAATAAACACATAGAAATAACTTCACTCACTCACTATTTAATGTCTAATAGTATTGCTATATCAGCTGTGTGCCGGGATATTACCTGTGTGTCACAAACGTACAGTGACTAATAATGCAATAAACACATAGAAATAACTTCACTCACTCACTATTTAATGTCTAATAGTATTGTTATATCAGCTGTGTGCCGGGATATTATCTGTGTGTCACAGACATACAGTGACTAATAATGCAATAAACACATAGAAATAACTTCACTGACTCACTATTTAATGTCTAAACGTATTGTTATATCAGCTGTGTGCCGGGATATTATCTGTGTGTCACAGACATACAGTAACTAATAATGCAATAAACACATAGAAATAACTTCACTGACTCACTATTTAATGTCTAATAGTATTGTTATATCAGCTATGTGCCGGGATATTATCTGTGTGTCACAAACGTACAGTGACTAATAATGCAATAAACACAGAGAAATAACCTCACTGACTCACTATTTAATGTCTAATAGTATTGTTATATCAGCTGTGTGCTGGGATATTATCTGTGTGTCACAGACGTACAGTGACTAATAATGCAATAAACACATAGAAATAACTTCACTGACTCACTATTTAATGTCTAATAGTATTGTTATATCAGCTGTGTGCCGGGTTATTATCTGTGTGTCACAGACGTACAGTGACTAATAATGCAATAAACACAAAGAAATAACTTCACTGACTCACTATTTAATGTCTAATAGTATTGTTATATCAGCTGTGTGCCGGGATATTATCTGTGTGTCACAGACGTACAGTGACTAATAATGCAATAAACACATAGAAATAACTTCACTGACTCACTATTTAATATCTAATAGTATTGTTATATCAGCTGTGTGCTGGGATATTATCTGTGTGTCACAGACGTACAGTGACTAATAATGCAATAAACACAAAGAAATAACTTCACTGACTCACTATTTAATGTCTAATAGTATTGTTATATCAGCTGTGTGCCGGGATATTATCTGTGTGTCACAAACGTACAGTGACTAATAATGCAATAAACACATAGAAATAACGTCACTGACTCACTATTTAATGTCTAATAGTATTGTTATATCAGCTGTGTGCTGGGATATTATCTGTGTGTCACAGACGTTCAGTGACTAATAATGCAATAAACACATAGAAATAACTTCACTGACTCACTATTTAATGTCTAATAGTATTGTTATATCAGCTGTGTGCCGGGATATTATCTGTGTGTCACAAACCTACAGTGACTAATAATGCAATAAACACATAGAAATAACGTCACTGACTCACTATTTACTGTCTAATAGTATTGTTATATTAGCTGTGTGCTGGGATATTATCTGTGTGTCACAAACGTACAGTGACTAATAATGCAATAAACACATAGAAATAACTTCACTGACTCACTATTTAACGTTGAGGCTGTTTAATGCTGCTCCGCCCCCTGCAAGTGATCTGCTTGCTTGTGGTATGTCTGGGCGTCACTCACTTTCGCCTCCAGTTGAATTATAGATCCGTATGCAGAAAGAGCGTCCCACTCGCTTGTGCTACTAGTCATTTCTGGTCATGGCGAGTTTCCTGTGTAGCTTTAGGTTTCCTCCGGTAGTTTCACGCCAACACTTCAGTGGTACAAAGGGTCCCCACTGTTCTAGTGATTCCTCTATTCACTACATATAAACTGTAATAAACAAACAGCAGGGAACAGTCCTATGGATTAAGGCGGCTTTATTAGAAAGATGCAGCATTATTGTGCCCTCTTATTGTGACTTCATCAGAGATGTCTGACAAAGCACTTGATGAGTGAAACGCGTAAGAATGGTCCTGATAATGCTGCTCTCTTTCTAATAAAGTAGTTGTAATCCATAAGGTTGTGTTCTTCCATTTGCATTATTTATTACATTTAACCTTCGTTATTTATTTTGCCCTATTTTCGTGTATTTTAAGACTGAAAATTGTGTATTTTTCAGTCCGGAAAACTAAAAGTGCACATAGCAGCATCACACATCTGTCCCTTATTGTCCGCATCAGAAAAGATAAGTTTACAAACTGCAAACTGGGTAGATGTTGATCATTGAAAACAAATGCAGCAAACACAGTGTGTTCTAGTAACATTCAGACTTCACTGATATGTTTATCTATTAGAAAACTACAGAAAAATGATTTAATTTCAAACAAACAACACAAAACACTTTAGAATCACATTTGCAAAAGGAGTTCTGTAAATTTGTATTTGATTAATATTTGCGTCTGTTATGTTAAAGAGACACTAAAGTCAGAATGAGACTTTATGTTCCTATAGACCGTGTGATTTTAAGTGACTTTCCAATTTACTTCTATTATTAAATTGTGCTCAGTTTTTAATAAAGCAGCTACTACTGAGCATGTGCAAGAGTTCACAATGTATATGGGTCTGTCACATGATTGGTGTATGAGTCCGTCACATGGCTGATGGCTGTCACATGACTGATGTATGAGTCCGTCACATGGCTGATGGCTGTCACATGATTGGTGTATGAGTCAGTCACATGGCTGATGGCTGTCACATGATTGGTGTATGAGTCTGTCACATGGCTGATGGCTGTCACATGATTGGTGTATGAGTCTGTCACATGGCTGATGGCTGTCACATGATTGGTGTATGAGTCCATCACATGGCTGATGGCTGTCACATGATTGGTGTATGAGTCTGTCACATGGCTGATGGCTGTCACATGATTGGTGTATGAGTCCATCACATGGCTGATGGCTGTCACATGATTGGTGTATGAGTCTGTCACATGGCTGATGGCTGTCACATAATTGGTGTATGAGTCCATCACATGGCTGATGGCTGTCACATTATTGGTGTATGAGTCCGTCACATGGCTGATGGCTGTCACATGATTGGTGTATGAGTCCGTCACATGGCTGATGGCTGTCACATGATTGGTGTATGAGTCCATCACATGGCTGATGGCTGTCACATGATTGTTGTATGAGTCCGTCACATGGCTGATGGATGTCAGATGATTTAGGGGGCCGGCAAATAAAAATACATTTTGGAATCTACCTAAATTGATTGAATGTATTGAAAAATCCTTTTCAGGATATATATTGAACAAATCTGAATCAGAAATACTTTGGCTGAATAAAACCCATAACTCTGTAAAAAAAAATACTCCTTTTAATTTCCAAAGTGATTAAATATTTAGGAGTTAGAATTTCCAATAATCCTAATCTTTGAATTGAATTAAAGGGACAGTCTGCTCCAGAATTGTTATTGTTAAAAAAAAAGATAATACCTTTATTACCCATTCCCTAGTTTTGCATAACCAACACTGTGATATAATACTTATTACATCTGTGATTACCTTGTATCTAAGGACAAGGAATATTCTGCAGTTGTTAGCATTTCTATGTATATTGCTTTAAAGGGACAGTCTACACCAGAATTTTTATTGTTTTAAAAGATAGATAATCCCTTTATTACCCATTTCCCAGTTTTGCATAACTAACACAGTTATAATAATATACTTTTAACTTCTGTGATTATCTTGTATCTAAGCCTCTGCAAACTGCCCCTTTTTTCAGTTCTATTGACAGACTTGCAGTCTAGCCAATCACTGCCTGCTCCCAGATAACTTCTCGTGCATGAGCACAGTGTTATCTATATGAAATACGTGAAGTAACACCCTCTAGTGGTGAAAAACTGTTAAAATGCAATCTGAAAGAGGTGGGCTTCAAGGTCTAAGAAATTAGCATATGAACCTCCTAGGTTAAGCTTTCAACTAAGAATACCAAGAGAACAAAGCAAAATTGGTGATAAAAGTAAATTGGAAAATTGTTTAAAATGATATGCTCTATCTGAATCATGAAAGTTTATTTTGGCCTAGACTGTCCCTTTAAGTGCCTCATCAAGTACCTCCGTCAAGCGTATATAAGGTAGTTACCTTCACTTACACTTTGCTTGGTAATTTTTGCAACCTAACTGTGTAAAAGTGTTGCTCAGTCGGGAGTTCCTAGGCCTCATCCTCCTATATTCCCGTATTTGCTTATTGCCAATATTCTCCAGCTCCAGTAAATGATTCTCATATTTGCAACTTGCTGCAACATTTGTATCAAGTCTTGGAGGACTTCAGCTCACTTCCAGGGCGGATTGTGTAATTGCTATCAGCTGTGTTTTGCCTGCACATCACACTATCCTGTAGCAGTGACATTGACTGCTGATCTCTCCCTGCAGGCTCCCTTCATTAGGTTATGCTGTGAATCTAAACGGACACTAGCAGCATAAGGAGTACTCAGGTACCTTTTCAGCAACTTCTTCACCAAATAAACCAGCTTGTCTCTCTGTATTCTAAGTCATTTAAATGACCTCCTACACCTGCAACAGGTATTGCTCAGCTTATAAAACAACAAAGGATTGTTTGTATCCAGCTGTTAACCTCTATGCTCCTGAACATTCACTTAAGTCTGATATCTTGCTTGCTGTGTAAAAGGGCAGTAACCTTGACTTTGTTTTTTACTTTCTGATTCAGATTAAACTTTAGAGTTTACTCCCTTGATTACAGTGATCACTTGCTCTGCCATTTATATTGTTACAGGTAAAGTTAGGACTATAACCACGCAACTAAGATAGTGCTTCAGGCCTACTTTTTGCACATAAATGCTTACTTGTTAACTGCACAATTTCTAATTAATGATTTTAGTGGTGTTAACCTAAGCTACAAAACAACTATTTCTGAACTTGTAAGGAGTCATTATTATTATTGTGATTTGAGACTCTTTACCTTACTGCTTACAGGATCTTTGCTACAGATCCTAGGAAGATTCCTGCGAAGTGTCACAGTAAGCCTCTGCAGACTGACCCCTTATCTCAGTGCTTTTGACAAACTTTAATTTTATCCAATCATTGCTGACTCATAAATAACTTTATGGGAGTGAGTACAATGCTATCTATATGACCCACATGCACTAGAGCTGTCTAGCTTTTAAAAAATGTCACCATGCACTAAGTTAAGAAGCGACTCTTAAGAGATTAGAAATTAGCATATGAGCCTACCTAGGTTTAGCTTTCAACAGAGAATACCAAGAGAACAAAACTTATTTGAAGATAAAAGTAAATGTGAAAGAATCATGAACGTTTAATTTTGGCTAATCTGTCCCTTTAAATTAGAGATATTTATGAAAATACAAACTAGGTTACAAAGATGGGCTTCATTTCTGATAATTTTATCTAAAAAGATCATCTTAATCAAAATAGTTATTCTCCCACAGATTATGTACCTAATGCAGAATATCCCATTAATGATGAAGAAAAAAGATATAATATTTACTAAATAAAACAATAAAGAACTTCTTATGGGGAACTTCAAAATTTAGAGTTTTGACAAATAAACTATAGCTAAATAATATGAGGGGGATCTTGCTTTACCAAACTTTGAAACCTATAACTTGTTGTACCTAGCTAAAATAGTTTTAGATTGTACAGCAACAACTATACATTGTACAAACTATAACTTGTTATACCGAGCTAAAATAGTTATAGATTGTACAACAACTATACATTGTACAAACTATAACTTGTTATTCTGAGCTAAAATAGTTATAGATTGTACAATAACAGATATACATTGTACAAACTATAACTTGTTATACCGAGCTAAAATAGTTATAGATTGTATAGCAACAACTATACATTGTACAAACTATAACTTGTTGTACCAAGCTGAAATAGTTATAGATTGTACAGCAACAACTATACATTGTACAAACTATAACTTGTTGTACCGAGCTAAAATAGTTATAGATTGTACAGCAACAACTATACATTGTACAAACTATAACTTGTTGTACCGAGCTAAAATAGTTATAGATTGTACAGCAACAACTATACATTGTACAAACTATAACTTGTTGTACCGAGCTAAAATAGTTATAGATTGTACAGCAACAACTATACATTGTACAAACTATAACTTGTTGTACCGAGCTAAAATAGTTATAGATTGTACAACAACAACTATACATTGTACAAACTATAACTTGTTGTACCAAGCTGAAATAGTTATAGATTGTACAGCAACAACTATACATTGTACAAACTATAACTTGTTATACCGAGATAAAATAGTTATAGATTGTACAGCAACAACTATACACTGTACAAACTTAGATTTAGATGAATAACTTAAAGGGTTCCATGTAGGAAGAGGTTTGCACTTGTGAGCCTGTTTCCTGCAATCTAAGAAGCAGCCATCATTTTACCACTGCTTTTTTTATATATATATATATATATATATATATATATATATATATATATATATATATATATATATATAATACTTTATGAATTCACATATGGGAAAAGACATTCAAAGGACAATTCTACCGCTTATCATTCTTAATTACATAGAGCGCTTCATATAAAACATAGATATGATAGAATGAAAAAGTGAGCGATTCCTTCCCACATAATATATAATAGAGACCACAACAAAGGAAATATGGCTACTAATATGCAAAAATAAATAAAATAAAAAACAGGTTCTTCTTCAGATGTTAAGTAATATCTACCCAGAAATAAAATAAGGTCATTCTAATAGCCACATTTATTTACAATAGTACCTATGATTTTTCGAGTTCTTGTTTTTGTATTATAGTTAGGTTTAAAAGAAAAAAGGGTTAAGGAGAGAAAAAAGGAAGGGGGGGGGGAAGGAGATAAGGAGCTCCCTTATCCTACTACAGTGCCCCAACCTCTACCTTCAGGGAAACACAAATTCACCTCTAATGTTAGCCTCTAATATATACATAGTATTTAGAAAAGGGCCAGCAAATTGTTTCTGTAGATCAACTGGCTACCTCTGAATAAATCTGCCCCATTTCTGGAAAAACCTGCGCATTTCATGTTCTGAATTTATATTAGTGTCATATTGTTCTATTATTAATTTTGCGTAAACATTAACAAATTGTACAAAGCTAGGTTTCTTTTCTTTTTTATTTCCATGAAAAAAATAATGCTTAGCACATAATATTGAGAAGTTTATAAATTTAATATTTATCATAGAGCATCTATTTCCTTTCAAGAAAATAATGTCCTCTTTTGTAGCAATATATTTTGTTTAATTATTTTTGAGAGCCAAAAAGACACTCTACTCCAGAAATTCAGAACCTTCGGGCAATTCCATAGGCAATGAATAAGATTCGTTTGCGGGAAGTTACATCTGGGACAATGATATTTCTGGTTTCTATTCCACAGACAGAGCATACATGGAGTTATATACACTCTATTAATCAATTCCAACTGTGATTCTCTCCAAGATAAAAAAAAAAGGTTTAGCAAGCCAAGCTCTCTTTTTTTTGTTTAAATATATCTTTATTGAGGTGTACAGCATTCATACAAAATATTGTCAAATCAAGGCAGAAAAAAAACATAATTTATGTAAGAACTTACCTGATAAATTCATTTCTTTCATATTGGCAAGAGTCCATGAGCTAGTGATGAATGGGATATACAATCCTAACAGGAGGGGCAAAGTTTCCCAAACCTCAAAATGCCTATAAATACACCCCTCACCACACCCACAATTCAGTTTAACGAATAGCCAAGTAGTGGGGTGATAAAGAAAGGAGTAATAAAGCATCAACAAAGGAATTTGGAAATAATTGTGCTTTATACAAAAAAATCATAACCACCATAAAAATCATGGACTCTTGCCAATATGAAAGAAATGAATTTATCGGGTAAGTTCTTACATAAATTATGTTTTCTTTCATGTAATTGGCAAGAGTCCATGAGCTAGTGACGTATGGGATAGAAATACCCAAGATGTGGAACTCCATGCAAGAGTCACTAGAGAGGGAGGGATAAAAATAAAAACAGCCATTTCTTCTGTTATGTGCGATCAGTCCACGGGTCATCATTACTTCTGGGATATAACTCCTCCCCAACAGGAAATGCAAGAGGATTCACCCAGCAGAGCTGATATAGCTCCTCCCCTCTACGTCAGTCCCAGTCATTCTCTTGCACCCAACGACTAGATAGGATGTGTGAGAGGACTATGGTGATTATACTTAGTTTTTATGACTTCAATCAAAAGTTTGTTATTTTACAATAGCACCGGAGCGTGTTATTACTTCTCTGGCAGAGTTTGAAGAAGAATCTACCAGAGTTTTTTACTATGATTTTAACCGGAGTAGTTAAGATCATATTGCTGTTCTCGGCCATCTGAGGGAGGTAAAGGCTTCAGATCAGGGGACAGCGGGCAGATGAATCTGCATTGAGGTATGTAGCAGTTTTTATTTTCTGAATGGAATTGATGAAAAAATCCTGCTATACCGTTATAATGACATGTATGTATACACTTCAGTATTCTGGGAATGGTTTTTCACCGGAACTACTCTGTTAAAGGTCACTAATCCTTTTAATAAATATTGTCATGTTAAACGTTTTTGCTGGAATGTAGAATCGTTTACATTGCTGAGGTACTGAGTAAATAAATGTTTGGGCATTATTTTCCACTTGGCAGTTGTCTGCTTTAAATTGTGACAGTTTCGTTTCTCCTCACTGCTGTGTGTGAGAGGGAGGGGCCGTTTTTGGCGCTCTTTTGCTACGCATCAAAAAATTCCAGTCAGCTACTATTATATTTCCTGCATGATCCGGTTCACTGACAGATCTCAGGGGTCTTCAAACTTCTTTGAAGGGAGGTACATTCTCTCAGCAGAGCTGTGAGAATTTTTATTGACTGTGAATAAAAACGTTACTCTATAATTTTTTTTGTCAAATTTAGTTATTTACTAATGGGAACAAACCTTTGCTAAAAGTTGTGTTATTTTAAACTTGATGCTATAACTGTTTCAGTTCATTATCTCAACTGTCATTTAATCGTTTAAGTACCTCTTTGAGGCACAGTACGTTTTTGTTAAAAAAGATTATAACCAGGTTGCAAGTTATTGCTAGTGTGTTAAACATGTCTGACTCAGAGAATGATATCTGTGTCATTTGTTCCAATGCCAAGGTGGAGCCCAATAGAAATTTATGTACTAACTGTATTGATGCTACTTTAAATAAAAGTCAATCTTTACAATGTGAACAAATTTCACCAAACTGCGAGGGGAGAGTTATGCCGACTAACTCGCCTCACGCGGCAGTACCTGCATCTCCCGCCCGGGAGGTGCGTGATATTATGGCGCCTAATACATCTGGGCGGCCATTACAGATAACATTACATGATATGGCTACTGTTATGACTGAAGTTTTGTCTAAATTACCAGAACTAAGAGGCAAGCGTGATCACTCTGGGGTGAGAACAGAGTGCGCTGACAATACTAGGGCCATGTCTGATACTGCGTCACAGCTTGCAGAGCATGAGGACGGAGAGCTTCATTCTGTGGGTGACGGTTCTGATCCAAACAGATTGGATTCAGATATTTCAAATTTTAAATTTAAATTGGAGAACCTCCGTGCATTACTAGGGGAGGTCTTAGCAGCTCTCAATGATTGTAACACCATTGCAATACCAGAGAAAATGTGTAGGTTGGATAAATACTTTGCGGTACCGGCGAGTACTGACGTTTTTCCTATACCTAAGAGACTAACTGAAATTGTTACTAAGGAGTGGGATAGACCCGGTGTGCCGTTCTCACCCCCTCCAATATTTAGAAAGATGTTTCCAATAGACGCCACTACTCGGGACTTATGGCAAACGGTCCCTAAGGTGGAGGGAGCAGTTTCTACTTTAGCTAAGCGTACCACTATCCCGGTGGAGGATAGCTGTGCTTTTTCAGATCCAATGGATAAAAAATTAGAGGGTTACCTTAAGAAAATGTTTGTTCAACAAGGTTTTATATTACAACCCCTTGCATGTATCGCGCCGATTACGGCTGCGGCAGCATTTTGGATTGAGTCTCTGGAAGAGAACCTTAGTTCATCTACGCTAGACGACATTATGGACAGGCTTAGAGTCCTTAAACTAGCCAATTCATTCATTTCGGAGGCCGTAGTACATTTAACCAAACTTACGGCTAAGAACTCTGGATTCGCCATACAGGCACGTAGAGCACTGTGGCTAAAATCCTGGTCAGCTGATGTTACTTCTAAGTCTAAATTACTTAATATACCTTTCAAGGGGCAGTCTTTATTTGGGCCCGGGTTGAAAGAAATTATTGCTGACATTACAGGAGGTAAGGGCCACGCCCTACCTCAAGACAAAGCCAAAGCTAAGGCTAGACAGTCTAATTTTCGTCCCTTTCGGAATTTCAAACCTGGAGCAGCGTCAACCTCCACTGCACCAAAACAGGAAGGAGCTGTTGCTCGTTACAGGCAAGGCTGGAAACCTAACCAGTCCTGGAATAAGGGCAAACAGGCCAGGAAACCTGCTGCTGCCCAAAAGACAGCATGAACCGAGAGCCCCCGATCCGGGACCGGATCTAGTGGGGGGCAGACTTTCTCTCTTCGCTCAGGCCTGGGCAAGAGATGTTCAGGATCCCTGGGCGCTGGAGATCATATCTCAGGGATACCTTCTAGACTTCAAATTATCTCCCCCAAAAGGGAGATTTCATCTGTCAAGGTTGTCAACAAACCAGATAAAGAAAGAAGCGTTTCTACGCTGTGTACAAGATCTGTTATTAATGGGAGTGATCCATCCAGTTCCGCGGTCGGAACAAGGACAAGGGTTCTACTCAAACCTGTTTGTGGTTCCCAAAAAAGAGGGAACTTTCAGGCCAATCTTAGATTTAAAGATTCTAAACAAATTCCTAAGAGTTCCATCGTTCAAAATGGAAACTATTCGGACAATCTTACCTATGATCCAAAAGGGTCAGTACATGACCACAGTGGATTTAAAAGATGCTTACCTTCACATACCGATTCACAAAGATCATCAACGGTATCTACGGTTTGCCTTCCTAGACAGGCACTACCAGTTTGTAGCTCTTCCATTCGGATTGGCTACGGCCCCAAGAATCTTCACAAAGGTTCTGGGTGCCCTTCTGGCGGTACTAAGACCGCGAGGGATTTCGGTAGCTCCGTACCTAGACGACATTCTAATACAAGCTTCAAGCTTTCAAACTGCCAAGTCTCATACAGAGTTAGTTCTGGCATTTCTAAGGTCGCATGGATGGAAAGTGAACGAAAAGAAAAGTTCTCTTTTTCCTCTCACAAGAGTTCCATTCTTGGGGACTCTTATAGATTCTGTAGAAATGAAGATTTACCTGACAGAAGACAGGTTAACAAGGCTTCAGGATGCATGCCGTGTCCTTCATTCCATTCAACACCCGTCAGTAGCTCAATGCATGGAGGTGATCGGCTTAATGGTAGCGGCAATGGACATAGTACCTTTTGCACGCCTACACCTCAGACCGCTGCAATTGTGCATGCTAAGTCAGTGGAATGGGGATTACTCAGATTTGTCCCCTACCCTGAATCTGAATCAAGAGACCAGAAATTCTCTTCTATGGTGGCTTTATCGGCCACACCTGTCCAGGGGGATGCCATTCAGCAGGCCAGACTGGACAATCGTAACAACAGACGCCAGCCTGCTAGGTTGGGGCGCTGTCTGGAATTCTCTGAAGACTCAGGGATTATGGAATCAGGAGGAGAGTCTCCTTCCAATAAACATTCTGGAATTGAGGGCAGTTCTCAATGCCCTTCTAGCTTGGCCCCAATTAACAACTCAGGGGTTCATCAGGTTTCAGTCGGACAATATCACGACTGTAGCTTACATCAACCATCAGGGAGGGACAAGAAGCTCCCTAGCAATGATGGAAGTATCAAAGATAATTCGCTGGGCAGAGTCTCACTCTTGCCACCTGTCAGCAATCCACATCCCGGGAGTGGAGAACTGGGAGGCGGATTTCTTGAGTCGCCAGACTTTTCATCCGGGAGAGTGGGAACTTCATCCGGAGATTTTTGCCCAAATACTTCGACGTTGGGGCAAACCAGAGATAGATCTCATGGCGTCTCGCCAGAACGCCAAACTTCCTCACTACGGGTCCAGATCCAGGGATCCGGGAGCGGTTCTGATAGATGCTTTAACAGCACCTTGGAACTTCGGGATGGCTTATGTGTTTCCACCCTTCCCGCTGCTTCCTCGATTGATTGCGAAAATCAAACAAGAGAGAGCATCTGTGATTCTAATAGCGCCTGCATGGCCACGCAGGACTTGGTATGCAGATCTAGTGGACATGTCATCCTGTCCACCTTGGTCTCTACCTCTGAGACAGGACCTTCTGATACAGGGTCCATTCAAACATCAAAATCTAACTTCTCTGAAACTGACTGCTTGGAAATTGAACGCTTGATTTTATCAAAGCGTGGTTTTTCTGAGTCGGTTATTGATACCCTGATCCAGGCTAGGAAGCCTGTTACCAGAAAGATTTACCATAAAATATGGCGCAAATACCTATACTGGTGCGAATCCAAACGTTACTCCTGGAGTAAGGTTAGGATCCCTAGGATATTGTCTTTTCTACAAGAAGGTTTAGAAAAGGGTTTATCGGCTAGTTCATTAAAGGGACAGATTTCAGCTCTGTCCATCTTGTTACACAGGCGTCTGTCAGAAAATCCAGACGTCCAGGCCTTTTGTCAAGCTTTAGCTAGGATCAAGCCTGTGTTTAAAGCCGTTGCTCCGCCATGGAGTTTAAACTTAGTTCTTAACGTTTTACAAGGTGTTCCATTTGAACCCCTTCATTCCATTGATATAAAATTGTTATCTTGGAAAGTTCTGTTTTTAATGGCTATTTCCTCGGCTCGAAGAGTCTCTGAGTTATCAGCATTACATTGTGATTCTCCTTATCTGATTTTTCACTCAGATAAGGTAGTTCTGCGTACTAAACCTGGGTTCTTACCTAAGGTAGTTACTAACAGGAATATCAATCAAGAGATTGTTGTTCCATCCTTGTGTCCAAATCCTTCTTCAAAGAAGGAACGTCTTCTACACAATCTGGATGTAGTTCGTGCCCTCAAGTTCTACTTGCAGGCAACTAAAAATTTTCGCCAAACTTCTTCCCTGTTTGTCGTTTATTCTGGACAGAGGAGAGGTCAAAAAGCTTCTGCTACCTCTCTCTCTTTCTGGCTTCGTAGCATAATACGTTTAGCCTATGAGACTGCTGGACAGCAGCCTCCTGAAAGAATTACAGCTCACTCCACTAGAGCTGTGGCTTCCACTTGGGCCTTTAAGAATGAGGCCTCTGTTGAACAGATTTGCAAGGCTGCAACTTGGTCTTCGCTTCATACTTTTTCCAAATTTTACAAATTTGACACTTTTGCTTCTTCGGAGGCTATTTTTGGGAGAAAGGTTCTTCAGGCAGTGGTTCCTTCTGTATAATGAGCCTGCCTATCCCTCCCGTCATCCGTGTACTTTTGCTTTGGTATTGGTATCCCAGAAGTAATGATGACCCGTGGACTGATCGCACATAACAGAAGAAAACATAATTTTTGCTTACCTTATAATTTCTTTTCTTCTGTTGTGCGATCAGTCCACGGCCCGCCCTGTTTTTTTAAGGCAGGTAAATATCTTTTAAATTATACTCCAGTCACCACTTCACCCTTGGTTACTCCTTTCTTGTTGATTCTTGGTCGAATGACTGGGACTGACGTAGAGGGGAGGAGCTATATCAGCTCTGCTGGGTGAATCCTCTTGCATTTCCTGTTGGGGAGGAGTTATATCCCAGAAGTAATGATGACCCGTGGACTGATCGCACAACAGAAGAAAGGAATTTATCAGGTAAGCATAAATTATGTTTTTCCGCTGAAAAAATGAATTCACAACCCAAAATATAAGTTTATTCTCATAAATGAAAGGAAAAAAATTAAATCAAAAGCAGAAGAATCAAACTAAAACAGCTGCCTGAAGAACGTTTCTACCAAAAACTGCTTCAGAAGAAGCAAATACATCAACATGGTAGAATTTAGTAAATGTATACAAAGAAGACCAAGTAGCAGCTTTGCAAATCTAATCAACTGAAGCTTCATTCTTAAAAGCCCAGGAAGTGGAAACTGATGTAGTAGAATGAGCTGTAATTCTCTGAGTCGGGGCTTGACCCAACTCCAAATTGGCTTGATGAATCAAAAGATTTAACCATGAAACCGAAGAAACGGCAGAAAACTTCTGACCTTTCCTATAACCAGAAAAGATAACAAATAGACTAGAAGTCTTCCTGAAATCTTTAGTAGCTTCAACATAATATTTCAGAGCTCTCACCACATCCAAAGAATGTAAGGATCTCTCCAAAGAATTCCTAGGATTAGGACACAAGGAAGGGACAACAATTTCTCTATTAATGTTGTTCGAATTCACAACCTTAGGTAAGAATTTAAATGAAGTCCGCAAAACTGCCTTATCCTGATGAAGAATCAGAAAAGGAGAATCACAAGAGAGAGTGGATAATTCAGAAACTCTTCTAGCATAAGATATGGCCAAAAGAAACAATACTTTCCAAGAAAGTAGTTTAATGTCCAAAGAATACATAGGCTCAAACAGAGGAGCCTGTAAAAGCCTTCAAAACCAAATTAAGACTCCAAGAAGGAGAGATTGATTTAATGACAGGCTTGATACGAACCAAAGCCTGCACAAAACAATGAATATCAGGAAGTTTAGCAATCTTTCTGTGAAATAAAACAGAAAGAGCAGAGATTTGTCCTTTCAAGGAACTTGCAGATAAACCTTTATTCAAACCATCCTGAAGAAACTAAAATTCTAGGAATTCTAAATGAATGCCAAGAGAATTTATTAGAATAACACCATGAAATGTAAGTCTTCCAAACTCGATAATAAATCTTTCTAGAAACAGATTTACGAGCCTGCAACATAGTATTAATCATGGAGTCAGAAAAACCTCTATGACTAAGCACTAAGTGTTCAATTTCCATACCTTTAAATGTAATGATTTGAGATCCTGATGGAAAAACGGACCTTGAGATAGAAAGTCTGGCCTTAATGGAAGTGGCCAAGGTTGGCAACTGGACATCCGAACAAGATCCGCATACCAAAACCTGTGAGGCCATGCTGGAGCCACCAGCAGCACAAACAATTGCTCCATGATGATTTTGTAGATCACTCTTGGAAGAAGAACTAGAGGCGTGAAAATATAAGCCGGTTGATAACACCAAGGAAGTGTCAACACATCCACTGCTTCCTCCTGAGGATCCCTGGACCTGGACAGGTACCTGGGAAGTTTCTTGTTTAGATGAGATGCCATCAGATCTATTTCTGGAAGCCCCCACATCTGAACAACTTGAAAAAACACATCTGGGTGGAGAGGCCATTCTCCCGGATGTAAAGTCTAACGACTGAGGTAAGCCGCTTCCCAATTGTCTATACCTGGGATATGAACGGCAGAAATTAGACAGGAGCTGGATTCCGCCCAAACAAGTATCCAAGATACTTCTTTCATAGCTTGAGGACTGTGAGACCCACCCTGATGATTGACATATGTCACAGTTGTGATATTGTCTGTATGAAAACAAATGAATGGTTCTCTCTTCAACAGAGGCCAAAACTGAAGAGCCCTGAGAATCGCACAGAGTTCCAAAATATTTATTGGTAATCTCGCCTCTTGAGATTTCCAAACCCCTTATGCTGTCAGAGATCCCCAAACAGCTCCCCAACCTGAAAGACTTGCATCTGTTGTGATCACAGTCCAGGTTGGATGAACAAAAGAGGCCCCTAGAATTATACGATGGTGATCTAACCACCAAGTCAGAGAAAGACAAACATTGGGATTCAAGGATATTAATTGTGATATCCTTGTATAATCCCTACACCATTGGTTCAGCATACAAAGCTGGAGAGGTCTCATATGAAAACGAGTAAAGGGGATCATGTCCGATGCTGCAGTCATGAGACCTAAAACTTCCATGCACATAGCTACTGAAGGGAATGACTGAGACTGAAGGATCCGACAAGCTGAAACCAATTTTAAATGTCTCTTGTCTGTTAGAGACAAAGTCATGGACACTGAATCTATCTGGAAACCTAAAAAGGTTACCTTTGTCTGAGGAATCAAAGAACTTTTTGGTAAATTGATCCTCCAACCATGTTTTCGAAGAAACAACAGTAGTTGATTGGTGTGAGATTCTGCAGAATGTAAAGACTGAGCAAGTACCAAGATATCGTCCAAATAAGGAAACACTGCAACACCCCACTCTCTGATAACAGAGAGTAGGACACTGAGAACATTTGAAAAGATTCTTAGAGCTTTCGCTAGGCCAGAAAGGAAGAGCAACAAATTGGTAATGCTTGTCTAGAAAAGAGATTCTCAGGAACTGATAGCAATCTGGATGAATCTGAATATAAAGCTATGCATCCTGTAAGTCTATCGCGGGGATATTAAGCCCTTGCTGAACAAATGGCAGAATAGACCTTATAGTCACCATTTTGAAAGTTGGTACTCTTACATATCGATTCAAAATTTTTTTAGGGCTAGAACATCAGTCTGCTTTTTTTTTCCCTGTGTAATTGCAGTTGCCTGCCTGCCAGCGTGTGTGTCAGGCTCACAGCGTATACTGTGCCCACTTGCCCAGTGCCACCACTCATATCTGGTGTAACAGTAGTGTACATTTAAAAAAAACAAACAAATTTTTTGACTGTGAAATAATAGCAGACAGCTGCCAGTACCCAAGATGGCCGCCAATAAGGCAGATGGGGAGGGTTAGAGAGCTGTTTTGGGGGGGATCAGGGAGGTTGGGGGCTAAGGGAGGATGCTACACCACAGCATATGTAAATATGCTAAAAAAAATTAAAAAACCTTTTATTTTAGTACTGGCAGACTTTCTGCCATTACTTAAGATGGCGGGGACAATTGTGGGGTGGAGGAGGGAAGGGAGCTGTTTGGGAGGGATCAGGGGGTCTGATGTACCAGGTGGGAGGCTAATCTCTACACTAAAGCTAAAATTAACCCTGCAAGCTCCCTACAAACTACCTAATTAACCCCTTCACTGCTAGCCATAATACACGTGTGATGCGCAGCAGCATTTAGCGGCCTTCTAATTACCAGAAAGCAATGCCAAAGTCATATATGTCTGCTATTTCTGAATAAAGGGGATCCCAGAGAAGCATTTACAACCATTTGTGCCATAATTGCACAAGCTGTTTGTAAATAATTTCAGTGAGAAACCTAAAATTGCGAAAAAAAAATAATTTTCTTTTAAATTTGATCGCATTTGGCGGTGAAATGGTGGCATGAAATATACCAAAATGGGCCTAGATCAATACTTTGGGTTGTCTACTACAATACACTTAAGCTAAAATTAACGCTACAAGCTGCCTACATGCTCCCTAATTAACTCCTTCACTGCTGGGCATAAAACACGTGTGGTGCGCAGTGGCATTTAGCAGCCTTTTAATTACAAAAAAGCAACGCCAAACCCATATAAGTCTGCTATTTCTGAACAAAGGGGATCCCAGAGAAGCATTTACAACCATTTATGCCATAATTGCATAAGTTGTTTGTAAATAATTTCTATGAGAAACCTAAAGTTTGTGAAAAAGTGAACAATTCTTTTTTATTTAATCGCATTTGGCGGTGAAATGGTGGCATGAAATATACCCAAATGGGCCTAGATCAATACTTTGGGTTGTCTACTACACTACACTTAAGTTAACATTAAATCTACAAGCTGCCTACATGCTCCCTAATTAACCCCTTCACTGCTGGGCATAAAACACGTGTGGTGCGCAGTGACATTTAGCAGCCTTCTAAATACCAAAAAGCAACGCCAAAGCCATATAAGTCTGCTATTTCTGAACAAAGGGGATCCCAGAGAAGCATTTACAACCATTTATGCCATAATTGCATAAGTTGTTTGTAAATAATTTCTGTGAGAAACCTAAAGTTTGTGAAAAAGTGAACAATTTTTTTTTATTTGATCGCATTTGGCGGTGAAATGGTGGCATTAAATATACCAAAATGGGCCTAGATCAATACTTTGGGTTGTCTACTACACTACACTTAAGCTAAAATTAACTCTACAAGCTGCCTACATGCTCCCTAATTAACCTCTTCACTGCTGGGCATAAAACACGTGTGGTGCGCAGTGGCATTTAGCAGCCTTCTAATTACCAAAAAGCAACGCCAAAGCCATATAAGTCTGCTATAATGGCATGTCTGGCACACAGTGTTGGGGCAAGGGTCCATCTGACCACTGATACCTGGTCTGCAAAGCATGGTCACAGGGCAGGTATATCACCTACACTGCACACTGTGAAGCGAGTGTAACCCTTACACTACCTGATCGATACAACATCATACCTGATGTTTTAAAGCACGTTATTCCAAACAATTTAGGAATGTTAGGTGATTTTTGCCCATTATGGATTATTTTCCATGGGAGTTTTGCCATGGATCCCCCTCCGGCATGCCAAAGTCCAGGTGTTAGTCCCCTTGAAACAACTTTTCCATCACTATTGTGGCCAGAAAGAGTCCTTCTGGGTTTTAAAATTTGCCTGCCTATTGAAGTCTATGGCGGTTCGCCGGTTCGCGAACAGTTGTGGAAGTTCACGTTCGCCGTTTGCTAACCCAAATTTTTATGTTCGCGACATCACTAATGATTACCCCAGATAACTCCAGGTCTGAAACACACTGAGCCTTTACTGGGTTTGCTGGAATGCGTGAGAGAAAAAAAATCTTACTCTGAAACCTATTCTGTACCCCTGAGAGACAATATTCTGCATTCAATTATTTTGGACCGAATTGATCCAAACATCTTTGAAAAATCTTAATCTGCCCCCTACCAGCTAAGCTGGAATAAGGGCTGCACCTTCATGCGGACTTGGGGGCTGACTTTGATCTCTTAAATGGCTTGGATTTATTCCAATTTAAAGAAGGCTTCCAATTGGAAACAGATTCCTTGAGGGAAGAATTAGGTTTCTGTTCCTTATTTAAGAACGAAAACGGTTAGAAGCTTTAGATTTACCCTTAGATCTTTATCCTGAGGCAAAAAAACTCCCTTCCCCCCAGTGACAGTTGAAATTATTGAATCCAACTGTGAACCAAATAATGTATTACCTTGGAAAGAAAGAGATAGCAATCTGGACTTAGAAGTCATATCAGCATTCCAAGATTTAAGTCACAAAGCTCTCCTAGCTAAAAATAGCTAAATACATAGATTTAACATCAATTTTGATGATATAAAAAATGGCATCACAAATTAAATTATTAGCATGTTGAATCAAGTTAACAATGCTAGACAAATCCTGATCCGATACTTGTTGCGCTAAAGTTTCCAACCAAAAAGTTGAAGCAGCTGCAACATCACCCAAAGAAATTGCAGGCCTAAGAAGAAGACCTGAAAATAAATAAGCTTTCCTTAGATAAGATTCAAGTTTCCTATCTAAAGGATCTTTAAAAGAAGTACTATCTTCCGTAGGAATAGTAGTAGTACGTTTAGCAAGAGTAGAGATAGTCCCATCAACTTTGGGGATCTTTTCCCAAAACTCCAATCTAACTGCTGGCAAAGGATACAATTTTTTTAAACCTTTAAGAAGGGATAAAAGAAGTACCAGGCCTATTCCATTCCTTAGAAATCATATCAGAAATAGCACCAGGAACTGGAAAAACCCCTGGAATAACCACAGGAGGTTTATAAACAGAATTTAAATGTTTACTAGTTTTAATATCAAGAGGACTAATCTCCTCAATATCCAATATAATCAACACTTCTTCAACAAAGAACGAATGTACTCCATTTTAAATAAATAAGTAGATTTGTCAGTGTCAATATCTGAGGAAGGATCTTCTGAATCAGATAGATCCTCATCAGAGGAGGATAATTCAGTATGTTGTCGGTCATTTCAAATTTCATCAACTTTATGAGAAGTTTTAAAAGACCTTTACATTTATTAGAAGGCGGGAAGGCGGGATGGAAGACAAATCCTTCTGAATAGAATCAGCAATACATTCTTATAAATTCACAGGTATATCTTGTATATTATATGTTAAAAGAACAGCAACAGGCAATGTACTATTACTGATGGACACATTCTCTGCATGTAAAAGTTTATCATGGGGGGCGGAGCCTAGCCACGGAGCTGAATGACTGCACACAGTTGGAGCTCTTAGGCCCGGTGGCATAAAATAGGCTGATTAAGGCATGTAACGGCCAAACATTTCATCACCCAATATTATATAACCGAGGGACAAATGGCTGTGACTGCGGTGTGAATTCTGGAGACATCGGGGAAAGTTTGCAAACAGCTTTGACACAGACCGGAGGGATCCATCTGAAGCAGTGTCTCAGGCCAATATCTGCTTACTACCCCACAATCAGCACCTACACGGATCACTCCCCAGATCAGTGCAGTCACAACGAAACTTGAAGCCGGCATCAAACCGGAGCAGAGAACTTACATAGTAAGTGCGTAGCTCAACACTGCCATAACATGTGGACGGCCTCTAATATATCACACGGCTGAATCAGGGATAAAAACTGGGACTACTCTTTAGACAGTATGAAACAGGGCTAAGTAAATGCTAATAAATAAGAAAGCACCCCGACCTACACTAATCCTGCATAATATTGGCTACCCGCCGATCATGGCCAGCAGACCCATTCTACTGCAGAGTCGCAGCTTCACCCTACCCCCAGATGGCTCTGACAGCAGCAATTTGCCGGGCATTTGAGCGCATACAGGCAAACATGGAGGAGCAGTTCAGAGACCTCAGGCAGGAAATAGCACACATGCTTCCTCGGACACCTAATGCGGACAGGCAGTTTCTTACAACTGATCCACCTACACAGGAGCAGGTTCCCGTATTAATAAAGCCAGAGGTGGGCCCACACCAGTGGGCAGTGGTTCAGGATATCCCCTCAGAGAATGCTGGAAATCAAGAAACATCTGTGGGCCGGACTGCCATTATGCCACAGATTTTGAGCACCAGTAGAGTCATCGTGGTTTTCCGGTCTGCAGTTGAGATACAGCAAGTGTACCCTGTAGCACAGCCACCGTATGTGATTCAGAGTGTTTGGAGAGCTCATCCTGGTTCCAAGAGGCTTTCAATATACGGTGTCCTCTCATACATTATCTCCCAAGCTCAGACCCTAGTTGATATCACTGGCGTGGGTTAAAGAGGGACTTTATATAGTGCACCTCAAATGCCAGGTCCCCTGTTGACCTGTATCCACAGTGCACCCATAATAAATCAACACCACAATTACTACCCTTCTGGGAGTTTTTTTTTTTTTTTTAATACTTTCAAGTAGCGTGACAAGTGTTAGAACTTATGATGGACACTTACCTGAATACTAAATCTATCAACTCTATCCTATGATACCAAAGATCATAATTAACTGGCATGTTTGCCTGAACTACATAAGCTGTATTTTGGAGGCTGATTTTCCATAGAATTCACCTTTGATAAATAACTAGACTGTACACACTCACATGCCAAGCCTGTTTACTGTCTGTACTACTCTTGCATTGCATACCATGTGTTTAGAACTTAGGGGAGTTATGTTGTTCTGGTCCTGTATGAGCCCATTAACACACCATTGGTTGACACCAAAAATCTCCTTACTTGTTTCATAACTAATATTAAATGTAGACCCCTAGATCATCATAATCTATATTCCATGCTGTGCAAATTTATGCGTGCCTTGTTTACCTCTTTCCCCCTGGGGTCAGTACTAGCTCTATCTCCTGTATTCCATTGGTAGTGAGAGTTAGTTTCTGCTTATAGCCAAAACAAGAAATAGAATGCTCCCTCTCCGGGCTGATATCTCATATGAGCTAGAAATGTTAGTTATATGCTTTATTCTTTGTATTCATTGACAGCAATTGGTCAGGGTTTGTGACTTTTCTTCTGAAGTTGGTTTATTAGCATTATATGTAATAATGGAATATGTACAGCGCCAGTAAAGGCTAAGGGATAAATATAAACACTAAAAACGAAATATACCTGCTAAGGCTGAACAAGAATTTATTACAATTCAACAGTATTGGTACCAATAGATAAAATGAGTAAAAAACAGTTATTAAAACAGTTGTTAAAAACAATGGTAAGGTGGAGTGTTGTGCTGATACACTCACAAAGTGCAAATAGCAATTGGATCCAAGGGGTGGAAAACTAAAATGGTGAAATCCACATTTGCTTGTGGATACACAAATAAACAAATTGTGTAAGCAACATAAAAATGTATGCGACTTAAATGTGCAACATGATAGTGCAAATGTTGTGCAACATAAATGAGAGTAATTGTGATCACTATGTGTATAAAAGATAAGGAAAAAACGATTCACATCAAAAATGCAAAAAATCACAATAGATATAATATATTAAAAAGTCCCAATGACACTGCAGTGCAAAAAATAACAATAAATCACATGTGAATAACTGCCATTGAGTGGCAAATGTGGAAAAAGGGTGGTATACCCAAGGCAAAAAAGAGGAAATCCAGTGAAAAAACAAAAATTAAAATAAAAATAAAAAACCAGATACAAAAATGATGTTCAACAAAAGATAAAAAAGAACAAAAAAGAACAAAAAGAGTATTGTAATCCAAAAAACAGTAAATTAAAAGGAAATCACATGAAGGAACCTGGAATCCTGAGGGGAAGAGTTCCCAGGCGAATCCTAACAACGGTCAGCTCTTAGTCCAATGTCCTAGAGATGTCCCTGTAAAAAAAGGAGTACCATAGCGTAACAAGTCCTCAAAGTGGGTAAAATACTTGGAATAATGCTTACCAACAGGTCTACGCGTTTCGGCCCCAAAATAAGGCCTTTATCAAGACTGCTGAAGTGGTAAGCTGAGTGCCTTTAAATAACAGTGTCACTTAAGTGACCGGATATGGCTCTGGAATTCACTTCCGGTTTCGCCATAAGTGAAAAATAGTTTAAACAGGGTATTTACCATGTTTGGCGTGTATAAACTGTCATATGGAGATAGAGTGATCTTGTATTTTATGTTTATATATTTGTCTTTGATATTTAGTGTCATTTAGTTCACTATACCTTGAGCCCCTCACGATCATGATGTCACTTCCGGTTTACCGGAGTAAACATTTTTTGGTGATTCTACGTTTTCGGTGGCCTCTGGTTATGAGTACTAGTTAGAAGATATACTTCAAAGATGTATTTTAGTATATTTACAGCTTAATCACCTATATTTTTGTGGTGACGATTTTGTCACGATTTGATTGGTCATGACATCATGATCCGATTCCTATGGTTCTATTGGTTTAGGGAAGAGGTGTGTGGGTAACAGTCCTCCTGATTGGGTGTTGAGATGTCAAAAATGTTTAAAGACAACAAGGGGACAGATTGTTTCGATAATAAAGGGGATATAAATCCAAATGCCCATTTTTATAATAAAGAAGCCCATTAGCTTATAAAAGAGCCGTTTTAAATGATTAGCCATTTCAAAATAGGGAACGGCTCTACAGTGATTGGAGGTAATATGTATGTCTTCTTCACTGTTAGTGCATAAATCATATGTTCTATATCAAGTTTTAGTATATGTATATTATCCCATACTATGTGTTTTCTCCAATATATATAATGATAGACGATATGCTTTATATTGGATTATATGAGGTTTATTTTGCTCTGTGAACAGGTGCTGCTTTAGGTATTTATAAATGTTTTTAAGGTACAGCAGCATAATAAGGGATATAATCCAATAGTAGCATAGTGGTAGAACAGTAGAACAGAAAAAACACTAATCCTATAAACCCAATCACATAAATTTAATCGGGTTTAGGAGAAGAATATTCTAGCAGTGCGTCAGATTTATCTTACACTGTCTGGAAAAAGGGGCTGTGGTATTTTTTAAAAAAGGAAAGGCTGTGGTTTTATTAAAAAGGAAAAAAAGGAGTGTAAAATATGAGTGTGAGAAAGACTTAATGGGGGTATATCTGTATGTCTTGAGTCAGAGTTTTATACATACTTATCACTGGGTTCAGTGACCTCAGTGAATTCCATAGAGGAGGATGTGTTAATACCTCTTTTCTATATCAACATAATAAAATCATACATAAGAGACCTCTCGATCACTAAAGTCATTAGACGAGCAGTGATTGAGTGGATCTGTGCACTACCCAATCATTAGGAAGTTTGGTAGTGGCTACCAATAGATATATGAGATATAAGAGAAACTCCTGTGGATTTCTTATGAGCAGAGAATGATGAACTTCTGAGGTGGATATAACTTATAGGACCAGATACCTGGACTATATATATATTATAGCCCTAGACATGTAGGGGGGATCTGACAGGGATAATATTGGATTCAGATTGAGGGGATAGTCTGATATAATTTCTATAGTAAAAACTTCATTTGCCTTTGGGTCAGGGGTTAAGTGGTAATGGAAGCGGAGACTATTTTGGAGGGAATGCTTGGTCAATCTATGTCTAAAGTGTGTATTTCTCGTCAAAGCTTGGGAGTTTTGAATAGATACATTTAATAAGGATTCTGGAGAGCATCAAATCCAATGGTGTCATCATACTGTTAGATATAGTCATATATTAGAATAGATGGTTAAGATCCTCTCTATTGTTTAGACCTTTTGGATGTAGACTGTCCAACAGGAAGATCCATTTGGATTCAGCTTTGAGAAGACTTTTTTCAAAGTCGCCACCTCTCCAATTTTTTATAACCTTCTGTATGCCAGTATATTTCATATCTTTTATATTGCCGTTATGTTTAGTTGTAAAATGATTATAGAGAATTGTATCTTTATTCTGTTTCTCAATCAGCAATATATGTTCTCGTAGCCTATCTCTGAGGCTCCTTGATGTCTGGCCAATGTACTGGAGGCCACATGAACATTCAATAAGATATATAATCCCTTTATCCTGGCATCTTATTAGATCTTTAATGTTAAATTCTTCTCCCGTCTGGTTTGATTTGAATTTTTTGGTCTTAGTTCCTCTTTTACATGCCTTGCATGTAGGGCACGGGTAAAAACCTTTAATTGATTTCCCCTGTATATCATATGTTCTTAGGTTGTCCTTCCGTTGTAAACTTGGCGCTAATTTGTTTTTTAGATTTCCTGTTTTTTTATAGATGAATTTTGGTTGATTTGGAAGTTTGTCTCCAATTACATCATCATTTTTCAACAGGTGCCAATGTTTTTTGAAGATCTTTTCGATGATGTACCGGTTACTGCTATATTCCGTGATCATAGGTACATTTAGCAGTTCTTCTGTTTCCAATATTTTACGGTCTTTATACTTGGTTAGCTCATTTCTCTCCATTTGTCGTGCTTCCTCTATTTTAAGATCCAGATGTTCCTCCTTATAGCCCCTTTCCATAAATTTTTGTTTTAATCTTTTCACTTGTTTTTCCCATGTGGTGATGTTAGAACAATTTTTTCGGACCCTTAGAAATTGGCTCTTTGGGATATTATTTTTCCATTTTTCATGGTGACAGCTCTCATAATGTATATAGCTATTGCTGTCAACTGATTTAAAGTGTGTAGATGTTTCCCATTTGCCTTTTTTAACTTCTATTTTTAGGTCCAGAAAAACAATTTCTTTTGGACTCCATGTATAAGTGAACTTTAGATTTAGAAGGTTCTGGTTCATGATCTCTATTGTATACATAAGATCCTGTATCGAACCTCTCCAGATGATTAGAATATCATCAATATATCTGCGGTACAAGACCAGGTCCGCGCCAGCTGGGCATGAGTCCCAGAAGATGCTCTCCCATCTTCCCATGTATAAGTTGGCATAGCTGGGCGCGAACCTGGTCCCCATGGCTGTACCGCAGATTTGTTGGTAGTATATCCCCTCATTACAAAAGTAATTGTGTGTCAATATGTATTGGATACTATCCAATATAAACTCAGCCTGATCTTCTGGCATTAATGGATCTTTGTCCAAAAACCATTTTATTGCTTCACGACCCTCCTTGTGTGGTATACTTGTATACAAGGCCGCTACATCACAGGTCGCCATGATGTAACCTTCCTCCCATGGGATGTTCTCAAGGATGTTCAGAACTTGCGTGGAATCTCTTAAATACGATGGTAGAGATTTTACGTACTTCTGTAGATGTTGATCAACGTATTCTGACAAGTTACTTGTAAGAGATCCAATCCCAGAGATTATAGGGCGGCCCGGAGGGTCTATGAGGGTTTTATGTATCTTTGGCAGATGATACAAGATTGGTGTTATAGGGTGATTGATATCCAGGTATCTGTATTCTTTGTCATCCAATATCCCTGATGTCTTAGCTCGTTCTAGTAGTGTTCTTAATTCTTTTTGGAAGTTGTCCACAGGATTCTGTCTGAGCTTCAGATATGTTGTATGGTCACTTAGTAGGCGTTGGTTTTCTGCATTATATTTGTCCCTATCAAGGATGACAATCCCCCCGCCTTTATCAGCTGATTTAATGGTCAGTTGATTATTTGATTCGAGTTTTCTGATGGTCTCTTTATGTTGTTTGGATAAGTTTTCTTTTATCCTTTTGAGTCTTTTCTGTTTGATGTCTTTAATTTCCTTGGTAACCACAGTCTCAAAAGCCTCAATGGCATTTCCTTTGGCATAGGTTGGATAGAAGCTGGACTTTGGTTTGAGACCCGTATGTATATATGGGTCTTGAACGTCTGCTGTAGTGTAGCTCTTAGGGACCCTTGTTTCCAAAGGGGATCTCAAAAAATATCTCTTTAAAGTCAATTTTCTTATGAAGTCTTTAGTGTTAGTGAACGTTTGAAATTTGTCCAGACTTCTTGCTGGAGCAAAGGAGAGACCATATTTCAAGACTTCCCTCTCTTCTTTTTTAATGTCATAAGAACTGAGATTAAAAATGCCATCCCTGGTGATCCTATCAGCAGAATCGTTCATTTTATTCTCCGTGTTGGATGATGTAGGTGTCTCAATCACATCCTTATCATCAGCCTCTATATCTGTTTGTATACTTGTATTTATTACTCTAGTCTTTTTCTTTAGTTTAGTGCCACCACGTTTGCCTCTAGTTTTCCTTCTTTGTATTGTTCTTCCTCCTATTTCATCCGTTATTGTGATGTTTTGTCCTTCACTGTTGGTGGATTCATCTTTAAAAAATGTGACGATGAGGCAATTTGATTCAGAGAAGTACCCAAATTGATGTCCACATCTAATTTCTCTCTGTTGGATTGTTCTCCATGTCTGACATTTGTATCAGGCTTGTTGGATCTTACTTTATCATGTGGTTCATATGGTCTTCTTCCTTGATCTCCATATGTTGTATCCCTCCTTTGTGTCCCGAAGTTGTCCTGATTTTTGTGTTTTTGTCTTGGAGTGTGATAGTAATTGTTCTGTTCTTCTCTATAATTTTGAGAGTAATTTCCATTGTCTTCTCTATAGTGATGTCTCTGGGCCCCTCTTCTGTGATTCCATCGTGGATAGTTTTCATTACCATAGTTCTCATTGTTTCTATAATTGTTCCTATAGGACCTCTTTTGGGGAGCCTGTTCCCATGATTTTAGGGGACTGCCATATTGTCTATGGTAGGGTTCTGGTCTATAGTGTCGTGACCCCCCATAGTGTCTATCATCCCTTCTAAAGTTATATGGATCTTGATAGTTATCATAATAACCATCACCATCGTTCCATTCGCGTCTAGCAGGGCTATAATCTCTATGTAACCTGTCCCTTTGGTGTCTGTTCATGTAGGGTCTTGGATATTGATTTTTAGGTCTGTTGTATGCGGTTTGTTGTGTTTTCTGATATGCCCCTTGTGATTGGTCTCCAGACGCTCTACCCATATTTATATGCTGTGGTATGTCACCCCCTGTCTTGTTCTCAGTGGATTCAGAATTGGTTATCTCAGTTGTTTCATTGTCATGATTCTCACTTGCTTTTTTATCAAGTTCTCTCTTTAGCTTTTTAGTTTTCTTTGTAATTACATCTTCTCTGATCTTGGTGACTTTTTTAACTAAATTTAATTTCCTATCAGATATATCAATACCTGAACTCTCTAGGTTCATCAGTATCTGCTCATCTTCTTTTATCTCACCATCAGTCTCCTGCATCAATTCTTCCCTATAATCTATAATGATGTTCATTAGAGAAATTGAAGCAGTGGCTAGAGCCTCAACCCATCTTGTGGAATATTTAGGTTTGCATATAGGAAAAGTACAGTCTTTGGTGACTAGTAAACCCTTAGGAATGATATCAAGTTCAATACATTTTCTAAGGAATGATATGTCAGCCTTGTACTTGACTTCAGAAACCAATAATTTCTCCAAATTTTTGAAAATGGTCTGAACATCCAAACAATCATCTCCTCCTTTATTATCTAAATATAGACTATCAAATTCTATCTCCTGTCGGAGTGCACTAAAAGAGTCCATGATGTGACTCGTGTTTATATTCAAAGCTGCTTGGATACAGGTTAGAAAAACAGATATGTGGAAAGTGAGGTGTGGTAGCCAAGCGCTAAGATATTCCCTTGTGCTGAGTACAAATAAAGGGTCTAACCAACCCCCAAAAAGGAAAGAACAGGTAATAATGGAATATGTACAGCGCCAGTAAAGGCTAAGGGATAAATATAAACACTAAAAACGAAATATACCTGCTAAGGCTGAACAAGAATTTATTACAATTCAACAGTATTGGTACCAATAGATAAAATGAGTAAAAAACAGTTATTAAAACAGTTGTTAAAAACAATGGTAAGGTGGAGTGTTGTGCTGATACACTCACAAAGTGCAAATAGCAATTGGATCCAAGGGGTGGAAAACTAAAATGGTGAAATCCACATTTGCTTGTGGATACACAAATAAACAAATTGTGTAAGCAACATAAAAATGTATGCGACTTAAATGTGCAACATGATAGTGCAAATGTTGTGCAACATAAATGAGAGTAATTGTGATCACTATGTGTATAAAAGATAAGGAAAAAACGATTCACATCAAAAATGCAAAAAATCACAATAGATATAATATATTAAAAAGTCCCAATGACACTGCAGTGCAAAAAATAACAATAAATCACATGTGAATAACTGCCATTGAGTGGCAAATGTGGAAAAAGGGTGGTATACCCAAGGCAAAAAAGAGGAAATCCAGTGAAAAAACAAAAATTAAAATAAAAATAAAAAACCAGATACAAAAATGATGTTCAACAAAAGATAAAAAAGAACAAAAAAGAACAAAAAGAGTATTGTAATCCAAAAAACAGTAAATTAAAAGGAAATCACATGAAGGAACCTGGAATCCTGAGGGGAAGAGTTCCCAGGCGAATCCTAACAACGGTCAGCTCTTAGTCCAATGTCCTAGAGATGTCCCTGTAAAAAAAGGAGTACCATAGCGTAACAAGTCCTCAAAGTGGGTAAAATACTTGGAATAATGCTTACCAACAGGTCTACGCGTTTCGGCCCCAAAATAAGGCCTTTATCAAGACTGCTGAAGTGGTAAGCTGAGTGCCTTTAAATAACAGTGTCACTTAAGTGACCGGATATGGCTCTGGAATTCACTTCCGGTTTCGCCATAAGTGAAAAATAGTTTAAACAGGGTATTTACCATGTTTGGCGTGTATAAACTGTCATATGGAGATAGAGTGATCTTGTATTTTATGTTTATATATTTGTCTTTGATATTTAGTGTCATTTAGTTCACTATACCTTGAGCCCCTCACGATCATGATGTCACTTCCGGTTTACCGGAGTAAACATTTTTTGGTGATTCTACGTTTTCGGTGGCCTCTGGTTATGAGTACTAGTTAGAAGATATACTTCAAAGATGTATTTTAGTATATTTACAGCTTAATCACCTATATTTTTGTGGTGACGATTTTGTCACGATTTGATTGGTCGTGACATCATGATCCGATTCCTATGGTTCTATTGGTTTAGGGAAGAGGTGTGTGGGTAACAGTCCTCCTGATTGGGTGTTGAGATGTCAAAAATGTTTAAAGACAACAAGGGGACAGATTGTTTCGATAATAAAGGGGATATAAATCCAAATGCCCATTTTTATAATAAAGAAGCCCATTAGCTTATAAAAGAGCCGTTTTAAATGATTAGCCATTTCAAAATAGGGAACGGCTCTACAGTGATTGGAGGTAATATGTATGTCTTCTTCACTGTTAGTGCATAAATCATATGTTCTATATCAAGTTTTAGTATATGTATATTATCCCATACTATGTGTTTTCTCCAATATATATAATGATAGACGATATGCTTTATATTGGATTATATGAGGTTTATTTTGCTCTGTGAACAGGTGCTGCTTTAGGTAAAAAAAAAAAAAAAAAAAAAAATTTGGAGAAATTATTGGTTTCTGAAGTCAAGTACAAGGCTGACATATCATTCCTTAGAAAATGTATTGAACTTGATATCATTCCTAAGGGTTTACTAGTCACCAAAGACTGTACTTTTCCTATATGCAAACCTAAATATTCCACAAGATGGGTTGAGGCTCTAGCCACTGCTTCAATTTCTCTAATGAACATCATTATAGATTATAGGGAAGAATTGATGCAGGAGACTGATGGTGAGATAAAAGAAGATGAGCAGATACTGATGAACCTAGAGAGTTCAGGTATTGATATATCTGATAGGAAATTAAATTTAGTTAAAAAAGTCACCAAGATCAGAGAAGATGTAATTACAAAGAAAACTAAAAAGCTAAAGAGAGAACTTGATAAAAAAGCAAGTGAGAATCATGACAATGAAACAACTGAGATAACCAATTCTGAATCCACTGAGAACAAGACAGGGGGTGACATACCACAGCATATAAATATGGGTAGAGCGTCTGGAGACCAATCACAAGGGGCATATCAGAAAACACAACAAACCGCATACAACAGACCTAAAAATCAATATCCAAGACCCTACATGAACAGACACCAAAGGGACAGGTTACATAGAGATTATAGCCCTGCTAGACGCGAATGGAACGATGGTGATGGTTATTATGATAACTATCAAGATCCATATAACTTTAGAAGGGATGATAGACACTATGGGGGGTCACGACACTATAGACCAGAACCCTACCATAGACAATATGGCAGTCCCCTAAAATCATGGGAACAGGCTCCCCAAAAGAGGTCCTATAGGAACAATTATAGAAACAATGAGAACTATGGTAATGAAAACTATCCACGATGGAATCACAGAAGAGGGGCCCAGAGACATCACTATAGAGAAGACAATGGAAATTACTCTCAAAATTATAGAGAAGAACAGAACAATTACTATCACACTCCAAGACAAAAACACAAAAATCAGGACAACTTCGGGACACAAAGGAGGGATACAACATATGGAGATCAAGGAAGAAGACCATATGAACCACATGATAAAGTAAGATCCAACAAGCCTGATACAAATGTCAGACATGGAGAACAATCCAACAGAGAGAAATTAGATGTGGACATCAATTTGGGTACTTCTCTGAATCAAATTGCCTCATCGTCACATTTTTTAAAGATGAATCCACCAACAGTGAAGGACAAAACATCACAATAACGGATGAAATAGGAGGAAGAACAATACAAAGAAGGAAAACTAGAGGCAAACGTGGTGGCACTAAACTAAAGAAAAAGACTAGAGTAATAAATACAAGTATACAAACAGATATAGAGGCTGATGATAAGGATGTGATTGAGACACCTACATCATCCAACACGGAGAATAAAATGAACGATTCTGCTGATAGGATCACCAGGGATGGCATTTTTAATCTCAGTTCTTATGACATTAAAAAAGAAGAGAGGGAAGTCTTGAAATATGGTCTCTCCTTTGCTCCAGCAAGAAGTCTGGACAAATTTCAAACGTTCACTAACACTAAAGACTTCATAAGAAAATTGACTTTAAAGAGATATTTTTTGAGATCCCCTTTGGAAACAAGGGTCCCTAAGAGCTACACTACAGCAGACGTTCAAGACCCATATATACATACGGGTCTCAAACCAAAGTCCAGCTTCTATCCAACCTATGCCAAAGGAAATGCCATTGAGGCTTTTGAGACTGTGGTTACCAAGGAAATTAAAGACATCAAACAGAAAAGACTCAAAAGGATAAAAGAAAACTTATCCAAACAACATAAAGAGACCATCAGAAAACTCGAATCAAATAATCAACTGACCATTAAATCAGCTGATAAAGGCGGGGGGATTGTCATCCTTGATAGGGACAAATATAATGCAGAAAACCAACGCCTACTAAGTGACCATACAACATATCTGAAGCTCAGACAGAATCCTGTGGACAACTTCCAAAAAGAATTAAGAACACTACTAGAACGAGCTAAGACATCAGGGATATTGGATGACAAAGAATACAGATACCTGGATATCAATCACCCTATAACACCAATCTTGTATCATCTGCCAAAGATACATAAAACCCTCATAGACCCTCCGGGCCGCCCTATAATCTCTGGGATTGGATCTCTTACAAGTAACTTGTCAGAATACGTTGATCAACATCTACAGAAGTACGTAAAATCTCTACCATCGTATTTAAGAGATTCCACGCAAGTTCTGAACATCCTTGAGAACATCCCATGGGAGGAAGGTTACATCATGGCGACCTGTGATGTAGCGGCCTTGTATACAAGTATACCACACAAGGAGGGTCGTGAAGCAATAAAATGGTTTTTGGACAAAGATCCATTAATGCCAGAAGATCAGGCTGAGTTTATATTGGATAGTATCCAATACATATTGACACACAATTACTTTTGTAATGAGGGGATATACTACCAACAAATCTGCGGTACAGCCATGGGGACCAGGTTCGCGCCCAGCTATGCCAACTTATACATGGGAAGATGGGAGAGCATCTTCTGGGACTCATGCCCAGCTGGCGCGGACCTGGTCTTGTACCGCAGATATATTGATGATATTCTAATCATCTGGAGAGGTTCGATACAGGATCTTATGTATACAATAGAGATCATGAACCAGAACCTTCTAAATCTAAAGTTCACTTATACATGGAGTCCAAAAGAAATTGTTTTTCTGGACCTAAAAATAGAAGTTAAAAAAGGCAAATGGGAAACATCTACACACTTTAAATCAGTTGACAGCAATAGCTATATACATTATGAGAGCTGTCACCATGAAAAATGGAAAAATAATATCCCAAAGAGCCAATTTCTAAGGGTCCGAAAAAATTGTTCTAACATCACCACATGGGAAAAACAAGTGAAAAGATTAAAACAAAAATTTATGGAAAGGGGCTATAAGGAGGAACATCTGGATCTTAAAATAGAGGAAGCACGACAAATGGAGAGAAATGAGCTAACCAAGTATAAAGACCGTAAAATATTGGAAACAGAAGAACTGCTAAATGTACCTATGATCACGGAATATAGCAGTAACCGGTACATCATCGAAAAGATCTTCAAAAAACATTGGCACCTGTTGAAAAATGATGATGTAATTGGAGACAAACTTCCAAATCAACCAAAATTCATCTATAAAAAAACAGGAAATCTAAAAAACAAATTAGCGCCAAGTTTACAACGGAAGGACAACCTAAGAACATATGATATACAGGGGAAATCAATTAAAGGTTTTTACCCGTGCCCTACATGCAAGGCATGTAAAAGAGGAACTAAGACCAAAAAATTCAAATCAAACCAGACGGGAGAAGAATTTAACATTAAAGATCTAATAAGATGCCAGGATAAAGGGATTATATATCTTATTGAATGTTCATGTGGCCTCCAGTACATTGGCCAGACATCAAGGAGCCTCAGAGATAGGCTACGAGAACATATATTGCTGATTGAGAAACAGAATAAAGATACAATTCTCTATAATCATTTTACAACTAAACATAACGGCAATATAAAAGATATGAAATATACTGGCATACAGAAGGTTATAAAAAATTGGAGAGGTGGCGACTTTGAAAAAAGTCTTCTCAAAGCTGAATCCAAATGGATCTTCCTGTTGGACAGTCTACATCCAAAAGGTCTAAACAATAGAGAGGATCTTAACCATCTATTCTAATATATGACTATATCTAACAGTATGATGACACCATTGGATTTGATGCTCTCCAGAATCCTTATTAAATGTATCTATTCAAAACTCCCAAGCTTTGACGAGAAATACACACTTTAGACATAGATTGACCAAGCATTCCCTCCAAAATAGTCTCCGCTTCCATTACCACTTAACCCCTGACCCAAAGGCAAATGAAGTTTTTACTATAGAAATTATATCAGACTATCCCCTCAATCTGAATCCAATATTATCCCTGTCAGATCCCCCCTACATGTCTAGGGCTATAATATATATATAGTCCAGGTATCTGGTCCTATAAGTTATATCCACCTCAGAAGTTCATCATTCTCTGCTCATAAGAAATCCACAGGAGTTTCTCTTATATCTCATATATCTATTGGTAGCCACTACCAAACTTCCTAATGATTGGGTAGTGCACAGATCCACTCAATCACTGCTCGTCTAATGACTTTAGTGATCGAGAGGTCTCTTATGTATGATTTTATTATGTTGATATAGAAAAGAGGTATTAACACATCCTCCTCTATGGAATTCACTGAGGTCACTGAACCCAGTGATAAGTATGTATAAAACTCTGACTCAAGACATACAGATATACCCCCATTAAGTCTTTCTCACACTCATATTTTACACTCCTTTTTTTCCTTTTTAATAAAACCACAGCCTTTCCTTTTTTAAAAAATACCACAGCCCCTTTTTCCAGACAGTGTAAGATAAATCTGACGCACTGCTAGAATATTCTTCTCCTAAACCCGATTAAATTTATGTGATTGGGTTTATAGGATTAGTGTTTTTTCTGTTCTACTGTTCTACCACTATGCTACTATTGGATTATATCCCTTATTATGCTGCTGTACCTTAAAAACATTTATAAATACCTAAAGCAGCACCTGTTCACAGAGCAAAATAAACCTCATATAATCCAATATAAAGCATATCGTCTATCATTATATATATTGGAGAAAACACATAGTATGGGATAATATACATATACTAAAACTTGATATAGAACATATGATTTATGCACTAACAGTGAAGAAGACATACATATTACCTCCAATCACTGTAGAGCCGTTCCCTATTTTGAAATGGCTAATCATTTAAAACGGCTCTTTTATAAGCTAATGGGCTTCTTTATTATAAAAATGGGCATTTGGATTTATATCCCCTTTATTATCGAAACAATCTGTCCCCTTGTTGTCTTTAAACATTTTTGACATCTCAACACCCAATCAGGAGGACTGTTACCCACACACCTCTTCCCTAAACCAATAGAACCATAGGAATCGGATCATGATGTCACGACCAATCAAATCGTGACAAAATCGTCACCACAAAAATATAGGTGATTAAGCTGTAAATATACTAAAATACATCTTTGAAGTATATCTTCTAACTAGTACTCATAACCAGAGGCCACCGAAAACGTAGAATCACCAAAAAATGTTTACTCCGGTAAACCGGAAGTGACATCATGATCGTGAGGGGCTCAAGGTATAGTGAACTAAATGACACTAAATATCAAAGACAAATATATAAACATAAAATACAAGATCACTCTATCTCCATATGACAGTTTATACACGCCAAACATGGTAAATACCCTGTTTAAACTATTTTTCACTTATGGCGAAACCGGAAGTGAATTCCAGAGCCATATCCGGTCACTTAAGTGACACTGTTATTTAAAGGCACTCAGCTTACCACTTCAGCAGTCTTGATAAAGGCCTTATTTTGGGGCCGAAACGCGTAGACCTGTTGGTAAGCATTATTCCAAGTATTTTACCCACTTTGAGGACTTGTTACGCTATGGTACTCCTTTTTTTACAGGGACATCTCTAGGACATTGGACTAAGAGCTGACCGTTGTTAGGATTCGCCTGGGAACTCTTCCCCTCAGGATTCCAGGTTCCTTCATGTGATTTCCTTTTAATTTACTGTTTTTTGGATTACAATACTCTTTTTGTTCTTTTTTGTTCTTTTTTATCTTTTGTTGAACATCATTTTTGTATCTGGTTTTTTATTTTTATTTTAATTTTTGTTTTTTCACTGGATTTCCTCTCTTTTGCCTTGGGTATACCACCCTTTTTCCACATTTGCCACTCAATGGCAGTTATTCACATGTGATTTATTGTTATTTTTTGCACTGCAGTGTCATTGGGACTTTTTAATATATTATATCTATTGTGATTTTTTGCATTTTTGATGTGAATCGTTTTTTCCTTATCTTTTATACACATAGTGATCACAATTACTCTCATTTATGTTGCACAACATTTGCACTATCATGTTGCACATTTAAGTCGCATACATTTTTATGTTGCTTACACAATTTGTTTATTTGTGTATCCACAAGCAAATGTGGATTTCACCATTTTAGTTTTCCACCCCTTGGATCCAATTGCTATTTGCACTTTGTGAGTGTATCAGCACAACACTCCACCTTACCATTGTTTTTAACAACTGTTTTAATAACTGTTTTTTACTCATTTTATCTATTGGTACCAATACTGTTGAATTGTAATAAATTCTTGTTCAGCCTTAGCAGGTATATTTCGTTTTTAGTGTTTATATTTATCCCTTAGCCTTTACTGGCGCTGTACATATTCCATTATTACCTGTTCTTTCCTTTTTGGGGGTTGGTTAGACCCTTTATTTGTACTCAGCACAAGGGAATATCTTAGCGCTTGGCTACCACACCTCACTTTCCACATATCTGTTTTTCTAACCTGTATCCAAGCAGCTTTGAATATAAACACGAGTCACATCATGGACTCTTTTAGTGCACTCCGACAGGAGATAGAATTTGATAGTCTATATTTAGATAATAAAGGAGGAGATGATTGTTTGGATGTTCAGACCATTTTCAAAAATTTGGAGAAATTATTGGTTTCTGAAGTCAAGTACAAGGCTGACATATCATTCCTTAGAAAATGTATTGAACTTGATATCATTCCTAAGGGTTTACTAGTCACCAAAGACTGTACTTTTCCTATATGCAAACCTAAATATTCCACAAGATGGGTTGAGGCTCTAGCCACTGCTTCAATTTCTCTAATGAACATCATTATAGATTATAGGGAAGAATTGATGCAGGAGACTGATGGTGAGATAAAAGAAGATGAGCAGATACTGATGAACCTAGAGAGTTCAGGTATTGATATATCTGATAGGAAATTAAATTTAGTTAAAAAAGTCACCAAGATCAGAGAAGATGTAATTACAAAGAAAACTAAAAAGCTAAAGAGAGAACTTGATAAAAAAGCAAGTGAGAATCATGACAATGAAACAACTGAGATAACCAATTCTGAATCCACTGAGAACAAGACAGGGGGTGACATACCACAGCATATAAATATGGGTAGAGCGTCTGGAGACCAATCACAAGGGGCATATCAGAAAACACAACAAACCGCATACAACAGACCTAAAAATCAATATCCAAGACCCTACATGAACAGACACCAAAGGGACAGGTTACATAGAGATTATAGCCCTGCTAGACGCGAATGGAACGATGGTGATGGTTATTATGATAACTATCAAGATCCATATAACTTTAGAAGGGATGATAGACACTATGGGGGGTCACGACACTATAGACCAGAACCCTACCATAGACAATATGGCAGTCCCCTAAAATCATGGGAACAGGCTCCCCAAAAGAGGTCCTATAGGAACAATTATAGAAACAATGAGAACTATGGTAATGAAAACTATCCACGATGGAATCACAGAAGAGGGGCCCAGAGACATCACTATAGAGAAGACAATGGAAATTACTCTCAAAATTATAGAGAAGAACAGAACAATTACTATCACACTCCAAGACAAAAACACAAAAATCAGGACAACTTCGGGACACAAAGGAGGGATACAACATATGGAGATCAAGGAAGAAGACCATATGAACCACATGATAAAGTAAGATCCAACAAGCCTGATACAAATGTCAGACATGGAGAACAATCCAACAGAGAGAAATTAGATGTGGACATCAATTTGGGTACTTCTCTGAATCAAATTGCCTCATCGTCACATTTTTTAAAGATGAATCCACCAACAGTGAAGGACAAAACATCACAATAACGGATGAAATAGGAGGAAGAACAATACAAAGAAGGAAAACTAGAGGCAAACGTGGTGGCACTAAACTAAAGAAAAAGACTAGAGTAATAAATACAAGTATACAAACAGATATAGAGGCTGATGATAAGGATGTGATTGAGACACCTACATCATCCAACACGGAGAATAAAATGAACGATTCTGCTGATAGGATCACCAGGGATGGCATTTTTAATCTCAGTTCTTATGACATTAAAAAAGAAGAGAGGGAAGTCTTGAAATATGGTCTCTCCTTTGCTCCAGCAAGAAGTCTGGACAAATTTCAAACGTTCACTAACACTAAAGACTTCATAAGAAAATTGACTTTAAAGAGATATTTTTTGAGATCCCCTTTGGAAACAAGGGTCCCTAAGAGCTACACTACAGCAGACGTTCAAGACCCATATATACATACGGGTCTCAAACCAAAGTCCAGCTTCTATCCAACCTATGCCAAAGGAAATGCCATTGAGGCTTTTGAGACTGTGGTTACCAAGGAAATTAAAGACATCAAACAGAAAAGACTCAAAAGGATAAAAGAAAACTTATCCAAACAACATAAAGAGACCATCAGAAAACTCGAATCAAATAATCAACTGACCATTAAATCAGCTGATAAAGGCGGGGGGATTGTCATCCTTGATAGGGACAAATATAATGCAGAAAACCAACGCCTACTAAGTGACCATACAACATATCTGAAGCTCAGACAGAATCCTGTGGACAACTTCCAAAAAGAATTAAGAACACTACTAGAACGAGCTAAGACATCAGGGATATTGGATGACAAAGAATACAGATACCTGGATATCAATCACCCTATAACACCAATCTTGTATCATCTGCCAAAGATACATAAAACCCTCATAGACCCTCCGGGCCGCCCTATAATCTCTGGGATTGGATCTCTTACAAGTAACTTGTCAGAATACGTTGATCAACATCTACAGAAGTACGTAAAATCTCTACCATCGTATTTAAGAGATTCCACGCAAGTTCTGAACATCCTTGAGAACATCCCATGGGAGGAAGGTTACATCATGGCGACCTGTGATGTAGCGGCCTTGTATACAAGTATACCACACAAGGAGGGTCGTGAAGCAATAAAATGGTTTTTGGACAAAGATCCATTAATGCCAGAAGATCAGGCTGAGTTTATATTGGATAGTATCCAATACATATTGACACACAATTACTTTTGTAATGAGGGGATATACTACCAACAAATCTGCGGTACAGCCATGGGGACCAGGTTCGCGCCCAGCTATGCCAACTTATACATGGGAAGATGGGAGAGCATCTTCTGGGACTCATGCCCAGCTGGCGCGGACCTGGTCTTGTACCGCAGATATATTGATGATATTCTAATCATCTGGAGAGGTTCGATACAGGATCTTATGTATACAATAGAGATCATGAACCAGAACCTTCTAAATCTAAAGTTCACTTATACATGGAGTCCAAAAGAAATTGTTTTTCTGGACCTAAAAATAGAAGTTAAAAAAGGCAAATGGGAAACATCTACACACTTTAAATCAGTTGACAGCAATAGCTATATACATTATGAGAGCTGTCACCATGAAAAATGGAAAAATAATATCCCAAAGAGCCAATTTCTAAGGGTCCGAAAAAATTGTTCTAACATCACCACATGGGAAAAACAAGTGAAAAGATTAAAACAAAAATTTATGGAAAGGGGCTATAAGGAGGAACATCTGGATCTTAAAATAGAGGAAGCACGACAAATGGAGAGAAATGAGCTAACCAAGTATAAAGACCGTAAAATATTGGAAACAGAAGAACTGCTAAATGTACCTATGATCACGGAATATAGCAGTAACCGGTACATCATCGAAAAGATCTTCAAAAAACATTGGCACCTGTTGAAAAATGATGATGTAATTGGAGACAAACTTCCAAATCAACCAAAATTCATCTATAAAAAAACAGGAAATCTAAAAAACAAATTAGCGCCAAGTTTACAACGGAAGGACAACCTAAGAACATATGATATACAGGGGAAATCAATTAAAGGTTTTTACCCGTGCCCTACATGCAAGGCATGTAAAAGAGGAACTAAGACCAAAAAATTCAAATCAAACCAGACGGGAGAAGAATTTAACATTAAAGATCTAATAAGATGCCAGGATAAAGGGATTATATATCTTATTGAATGTTCATGTGGCCTCCAGTACATTGGCCAGACATCAAGGAGCCTCAGAGATAGGCTACGAGAACATATATTGCTGATTGAGAAACAGAATAAAGATACAATTCTCTATAATCATTTTACAACTAAACATAACGGCAATATAAAAGATATGAAATATACTGGCATACAGAAGGTTATAAAAAATTGGAGAGGTGGCGACTTTGAAAAAAGTCTTCTCAAAGCTGAATCCAAATGGATCTTCCTGTTGGACAGTCTACATCCAAAAGGTCTAAACAATAGAGAGGATCTTAACCATCTATTCTAATATATGACTATATCTAACAGTATGATGACACCATTGGATTTGATGCTCTCCAGAATCCTTATTAAATGTATCTATTCAAAACTCCCAAGCTTTGACGAGAAATACACACTTTAGACATAGATTGACCAAGCATTCCCTCCAAAATAGTCTCCGCTTCCATTACCACTTAACCCCTGACCCAAAGGCAAATGAAGTTTTTACTATAGAAATTATATCAGACTATCCCCTCAATCTGAATCCAATATTATCCCTGTCAGATCCCCCCTACATGTCTAGGGCTATAATATATATATAGTCCAGGTATCTGGTCCTATAAGTTATATCCACCTCAGAAGTTCATCATTCTCTGCTCATAAGAAATCCACAGGAGTTTCTCTTATATCTCATATATCTATTGGTAGCCACTACCAAACTTCCTAATGATTGGGTAGTGCACAGATCCACTCAATCACTGCTCGTCTAATGACTTTAGTGATCGAGAGGTCTCTTATGTATGATTTTATTATGTTGATATAGAAAAGAGGTATTAACACATCCTCCTCTATGGAATTCACTGAGGTCACTGAACCCAGTGATAAGTATGTATAAAACTCTGACTCAAGACATACAGATATACCCCCATTAAGTCTTTCTCACACTCATATTTTACACTCCTTTTTTTCCTTTTTAATAAAACCACAGCCTTTCCTTTTTTAAAAAATACCACAGCCCCTTTTTCCAGACAGTGTAAGATAAATCTGACGCACTGCTAGAATATTCTTCTCCTAAACCCGATTAAATTTATGTGATTGGGTTTATAGGATTAGTGTTTTTTCTGTTCTACTGTTCTACCACTATGCTACTATTGGATTATATCCCTTATTATGCTGCTGTACCTTAAAAACATTTATAAATACCTAAAGCAGCACCTGTTCACAGAGCAAAATAAACCTCATATAATCCAATATAAAGCATATCGTCTATCATTATATATATTGGAGAAAACACATAGTATGGGATAATATACATATACTAAAACTTGATATAGAACATATGATTTATGCACTAACAGTGAAGAAGACATACATATTACCTCCAATCACTGTAGAGCCGTTCCCTATTTTGAAATGGCTAATCATTTAAAACGGCTCTTTTATAAGCTAATGGGCTTCTTTATTATAAAAATGGGCATTTGGATTTATATCCCCTTTATTATCGAAACAATCTGTCCCCTTGTTGTCTTTAAACATTTTTGACATCTCAACACCCAATCAGGAGGACTGTTACCCACACACCTCTTCCCTAAACCAATAGAACCATAGGAATCGGATCATGATGTCATGACCAATCAAATCGTGACAAAATCGTCACCACAAAAATATAGGTGATTAAGCTGTAAATATACTAAAATACATCTTTGAAGTATATCTTCTAACTAGTACTCATAACCAGAGGCCACCGAAAACGTAGAATCACCAAAAAATGTTTACTCCGGTAAACCGGAAGTGACATCATGATCGTGAGGGGCTCAAGGTATAGTGAACTAAATGACACTAAATATCAAAGACAAATATATAAACATAAAATACAAGATCACTCTATCTCCATATGACAGTTTATACACGCCAAACATGGTAAATACCCTGTTTAAACTATTTTTCACTTATGGCGAAACCGGAAGTGAATTCCAGAGCCATATCCGGTCACTTAAGTGACACTGTTATTTAAAGGCACTCAGCTTACCACTTCAGCAGTCTTGATAAAGGCCTTATTTTGGGGCCGAAACGCGTAGACCTGTTGGTAAGCATTATTCCAAGTATTTTACCCACTTTGAGGACTTGTTACGCTATGGTACTCCTTTTTTTACAGGGACATCTCTAGGACATTGGACTAAGAGCTGACCGTTGTTAGGATTCGCCTGGGAACTCTTCCCCTCAGGATTCCAGGTTCCTTCATGTGATTTCCTTTTAATTTACTGTTTTTTGGATTACAATACTCTTTTTGTTCTTTTTTGTTCTTTTTTATCTTTTGTTGAACATCATTTTTGTATCTGGTTTTTTATTTTTATTTTAATTTTTGTTTTTTCACTGGATTTCCTCTTTTTTGCCTTGGGTATACCACCCTTTTTCCACATTTGCCACTCAATGGCAGTTATTCACATGTGATTTATTGTTATTTTTTGCACTGCAGTGTCATTGGGACTTTTTAATATATTATATCTATTGTGATTTTTTGCATTTTTGATGTGAATCGTTTTTTCCTTATCTTTTATACACATAGTGATCACAATTACTCTCATTTATGTTGCACAACATTTGCACTATCATGTTGCACATTTAAGTCGCATACATTTTTATGTTGCTTACACAATTTGTTTATTTGTGTATCCACAAGCAAATGTGGATTTCACCATTTTAGTTTTCCACCCCTTGGATCCAATTGCTATTTGCACTTTGTGAGTGTATCAGCACAACACTCCACCTTACCATTGTTTTTAACAACTGTTTTAATAACTGTTTTTTACTCATTTTATCTATTGGTACCAATACTGTTGAATTGTAATAAATTCTTGTTCAGCCTTAGCAGGTATATTTCGTTTTTAGTGTTTATATTTATCCCTTAGCCTTTACTGGCGCTGTACATATTCCATTATTACCTGTTCTTTCCTTTTTGGGGGTTGGTTAGACCCTTTATTTGTACTCAGCACAAGGGAATATCTTAGCGCTTGGCTACCACACCTCACTTTCCACTTATTAGCATTATATGACTATGAACCATAAATAAGGTTTATTGCTGGCTGTAGAATGTTTGTGTAGATACGACACCTTTTTTTATGCCGTTGGGGTATGTTTATCCACTATCAAAAAATTTTTTGTCACAATAATGCTACCTAGTTGAGGCTCTTATAGCAGGGGATCACTATCCTAGATCCAAGATTCATAGTATACCCCCACGCCCTCACAGTCACTTCACAGTTATGCATACCTCTGTCAGCAAGTTCCTCCACTATTCTAGCTACTTCTAGCCTTAGTTTTCAAGTGATTGTTTATGTGTTCCCAAGGTTGCAGTTTCCTACTACTATATTACTTTATTCAGCCTATATGTATTTATATCTGTATGGCCCTAGAATCACGTCAGCCTCTAAGCAGCTTCATAGTCTTGGAAGCACACAAGTATAATTAAGATTGTGGTTCTGTATTCCAACATAGGCAAGCAGTGGTTTACCAATATCTGATGTAATTCAATTCACTTATATTTTTCTTAGATAAGCTAAACCATCAATTGACTTCTCTTTTTATTTATAGTTTATTTATTGTTTTCATTTGCTCAGTCTTGAGAGCCGACACATATCTAATATGCCAATATATATGTTTCTATGTTAAATTAAGTCTGAAAAACCCTAAGAGGGGTCTCTGGACTCAAAAGGATGCACTTGAGTAGCACTTCTGTTACCCTTTAAATTGAAAACATCAACCTTAGAAGGCAAACATAGAGTAAGAGTTTGTTCAATTAAAACTTAACTTTTATTGTATATGATAATCTCTATAAAATAAAATATAGGTGTGTGTGTATGGTGAGATTAAAATTACAAGAGGTCTAGAATTTGGATCACTTACAGTTAATTTAGAACATTAGTATATGTACACAATAGTTAGAGGAAGATTCTAATATTATGTATTCACTCCCAACTCTGAGAGGAAAGTTTTTCCTTATCTTCTGTTGATAGTTGTTACTATATTATCGTATATTTGATGACATATAGTCGTGGTCGTGTGTTCTATCACACTATTCAAACTGGTGAAAAGTTAATAAGTTCAAGTCCAGGTATATACTGGTGCACTGTTGTGCCTTTATATAGTTATTGGGTAAGTTGGTGTGCCCAAATTTGTCATATCTATATTTTACACCAGTGATATATTGTACTATAACTGGATCAGTTGGTATTTACACTTGAGTTTAATCTAATATGTCACATATTAAAGGTGTTCTTATACTTGAACACTTGTTGAATTACAAATAATCTTTGAGTCTGACACATTGATTTACCACCTATTTGAGTTTAGAGTGGTTATCAAGATTTATTACAGTGGGTTCTCATCACTCGCATGAAGTTTTGGTATTTTCTTGGGTACTATTAGGTTATAGCACTTCTATCATAAATATGTATGCATTTTATTACGATGCAAGTAGTTGTTATTGGGCAGGTTAGTGTGCCCACGTATTTTTAAAATTGTAATTAAATACTACTTCAATTGATGATGTTTTTAAATTGTAGACCATATGTTGTTAGAGTTCTAATTTTACACAGCTAGTGTTAATGTTTAGTTGTCATGCTTACTCTTGACATAAATCCGGATACTTAATTAATAGATTCTGTAATTTTTCAAACACTGTGTCTGCTCGTATCGCAGTTCATAATTGTTGCATTGGGATTAAATCTATGAGTATACAGATTGGAGTATTGTAGGTTATTGTTAAAGGACCTTGACTTATACTTGTTTCCTATACTGGTCAAGCTAATTTTGGCCCTCAGTTGTAGCATACACTAATGTTGGTTATTCAGAATTAGCCTTCATTAGAACTTGAATCATGTATCAAATGTGTTTGTCTTGCCCTCTAATATGTACTTAATTTAATATTGAGTATATATTTCTCTGTACATAGGATGATCACAAAGGATTATACCGTATCAACACTGTGTCATACTACACTGTATCTATGTTATAATTGCACGTGCTAGATGGTACTGGGTTGAGTGCCAATAAATTGTTTCTGTTATGCACTGGCTTATTTCACTATATCTTTGAATTATACCGCTATATGGTTGGACAAATATAGATGTGTCCACTTATATATAAAAAGTATAATGATCCTTCTACAATCCACAGTAACGTCACTGTGTCATGTTGCGCTTTATCTATATATGATTGTGCTCGCTATCCCACTGTATGGTTTGACAAATATGGATGTGTCCACTTATATATGAAGATTATAGTTGTCCAATTACAATCAACAGTATCAGCCCTGAATCAGGTTACGCTGTGTCTATATATAAATGCACTGGCTAGGTAATGCCAGGCTGAATGCCAATAGATTATATTCGTTATACACTAGCTTGTATTATTATATTTTTAAGTTATCCCACTGTATGGTTTTACAAATATATAGATGTGTCCACTTGTTTATACAATATAGTAATCTGGTGACAATCAACAGTAGTATCTTAAACCTCAATTAAAGTTTGTAGCGTGCCAATTCCGATTACTGAAAATCTATAAGTGAGCGGTTACATTTGCCAAGCAAACTGCTTAGCTAGACGCCATTGTAGCCGTTACACTGTTTATAAAGTAACAAATGTCTTGCTATTTTGCTGTATTAGGAATTGATACTGGTTTAACAATATTATGTGTACTGGTACGATTTTCTACTAAATTATTCTAAGAATTATTTTTGCAACAATAGTCTCCTTGCATATTAAAATAACTGATCGGGTATTAAGGAATACCCTTCCTTAACATGTTTCGCCGAACTGATCTCGGCTTTTGAAAAATAAATATATACTCAATATTAAATTAAGTACATATTAGAGGGCAAGACAAACACATTTGATACATGATTCAAGTTCTAATGAAGGCTAATTCTGAATAACCAACATTAGTGTATGCTACAACTGAGGGCCAAAATAAGCTTGACCAGTATAGGAAACAATTATAAGTCAAGGTCCTTTAACAATAACCTACAATACTCCAATCTGTATACTCATAGATTTAATCCCAATGCAACAATTATGAACTGCGATACAAGCAGACACAGTGTTTGAAAAATTACAGAATCTATTAATTAAGTATCCGGATTTATGTCAAGAGTAAGCAAGTAGTATTTAATTTCAATTTTAAAAATACGTGGGCACACTAACCTGCCCAATAACAACTACTTGCATCATAATAAAATGCATACATATTTATGATATAAGTGCTATAACCTATTAGTACCCAAGAAAATACCAAAACTTCATGCAACTGATAAGAACCCACTGTAATAAATCTTGATAACCACTCTAAACTCAAACAGGTGGTAAATCAAAGTGTCAGACTCAAAGATTATTTGTAATTCAACAAGTGTTCAAGTATAAGAACACCTTTAATATATGACATATTAGATTAAACTCAAGTGTAAATACCAACTGATCCAGTTATAGTACAATATATCACTGGTGTAAAATATAGATATGACAAATTTGGGCACACCAACTTACCCAATAACTATATAAAGGCACAACAGTGCACCAGTATATACCTGAACTTGAACGTATTAACTTTTCACCAGTTTGAATAGTGTGATAGAACACACGACCACGACTATATGTCATCAAATATACGATAATATAGTAGCAACTATCAACAGAAGATAAGGAAAAACTTTCCTCTCAGAGTTGGGAGTGAATCCATAATATAAGAATCTTCCTCTAATTATTGTGTACATATACTAATGTTCTAAATTAACTGTAAGTGATGCAAATTCTAGTCCTCTTGTAATTTTAATCTCACCATACACACACACACCTATATTTTATTTTATAGAGATTAATTATCATATACAATAAAAGTTAAGTTTTACTTCAACAAACTCTTACTCTATGTTTGCCTTCTAAGGTTGATGTTTTCAATTTAAAGGGTAACAGAAGTGCTAGGCAAGTGCATCCTTTTGAATCCAGAGACCCCTCTTAGGGTTTTTCAGACTTAATTTAACATTTGTTCTTTTGCACAAGCACTCAGCTCACAGTAAACTGAAATTTCAGTAATACATATAGAGCAACCCCTATATTTGTGTAGTGCTATTGCTACCCCCTCTTCTTTTTGTAATATATGTTTCTATGTTATAATATATTAACTTCAATTACTTTACTCATCATGTCATATGGGATAGCACTGCTCTTATAGATGTTGCTCTTATTTTCAAGAAACTGCTAGCTATACTGATGGGGCCTACGCTAGCTATACTGATGGGGCCTACCCTAGCTATACTGATGGGGCCTACCCTGATCTATCATGTTCAGCTACAACGGATTCATGATATCTACATTTATTATATATTTTATGCTGTGAAAGAAACCAAAACACATCACATAAATAAGAGATATCCCTACTTGTACTGTTCATGACATCTCAGAGGCCTAAAAGTGTTTATTAGCTTGACATTCTAGCTAGCTCTGCCCTCCCACCCTCACCCTTCCCCTCATCTTATTTAGAGCGGCTTTGGCCCGCTGAATTTTCCCACCCCCAAAAAACCCATAAAGCTAACCCCCCTTGCACCAATACTTCCTGAACAGATAACCTAATTTATATTTTCCTCTGCAAAGTTGGGGTCATTCTTTCACTTTTTCCATGATATTATAAAAATGAAGTCTCATTTCTGCTCCTCCTAATATATAGCTAACACTTTAGATAAATGGGCTCAAAAAGTCCCTCTTACATATCTCCTTTACCTAGCTGGCCTTATTCTTTCTCTATTTGTCCAGCCAAAAATAGCCTTGTTACTCTGATAATAACCACCAATGTGTACTACTCTTTAAACTCACAAATTATTTGTACGTTGGGATAGTCTGTACGGATAGACTTGGCAATATCTATGTAATAACATTATTATATTTCTTACCTGGCATTATTTTAGGAGGTATCTATTGTCTATAGTGTTTTACTTGTTTATGACTTCAATAAAAAAAATTAAAAAAAAAAGTTTATCATGACAACTTATTACAAACCACAGCTGGAGATATAATCTCTGCAAGATAACAACAAATGTACTTAGCTTTGGTAGAACTGTTATCAGCAGGATTTCAGCAGTGATTTCTGAGACAGGATCAGTTTGAGACATCTTGCAAATGTAAGAGAAAAAAACAACAAATAAAGCAAAATGATCAATTTCCTTATATGGCAGTTTCAGGAATGGGGAAAAAATGAAAACAGCATAGCCCTCTGATAGAGAAAAAAGGCAAGGGGCATATAGGAATGGGGTTTAAAATAATGAAAATATTTGGCGCCAAGTATGACGCACAAACAGAGAAAATGTTTTGGCGCTAACATCCGGAAATGACACACTTGCGTCATTTGAAGACGCAACCTTGTGAAAAGACTTGGCGTCGACAAAGACGCCGGAAATTACAAATTTGCGTCATCGAACGTAACTTTGTGCCAAAAAAAATCTTGCGCCAAAAATTATGCAATATAGTTTGGCATTTCGAGCCCTTGCGAGCCTAATTCTGCCCGCAAATTTAAAATTACAGTCAATTGAAAAAAGACTATACTCCAGGTAAGAAATACATTTTCCTAAAAAATGCATTTCCCAGATATGAAATTGAAAGTCTGCAAAAGGAAATATACTGAAACCTGAATCGTGGCAAATATAAGTACAATACATATATTTAGAACTTTATATAAATACATAAAGTGCCAAACCATAGCTGCGAGTGTCTTAAGTAATGAAAATATACTTACCAAAAGACACCCATCCACATATAGCAGATAGCCAAACCAGTACTGAAACGGTTATCAGTAGAGGTAATGGAATATGAGAGTGTATCGTCGATCTGAAAAGGGAGGTAGGAGAGGAATCTCTACGACCGATAACAGAGATCCTATGAAATAGATCTCCCGTGAGTAAAACCATTGCATTCAAAAGGTGATACTCCCTTCACATCCCTCTGACATTCACTGTACTCTGAGAGGAATCGGGCTTCAAAATGCTGAGAAGCGCAAATCAACGTAGAAATCTTAGCACAAACTTACTTCACCACCTACATAGGAGGCAAAGTTTGTAAAACTGAATTGTGGGTGTGGTGAGAGGTGTATTTATAGGCATTTTGAGGTTTGGGAAACTTTGCCCCTCCTGATAGGATTGTATATCCCATACGTCACTAGCACATGGACTCTTGCCAATTGCATGAAAGAAAAAAGAACTACCAAGACATATATATAAATAATTATACATAGCATCATCTTATTCAGATAATTCACATTTGCTGCTAAACTGTACACCAACCTTTTGCTATACAAAGTAGCTAAACTTAAACCCAGACTACATTTCTTTATATAGAACCTTAATCCTTCACTTCATTTAGAAATTTTACCAATTCACCTTACTATAGTTATTAATTTCACATCCAACAAGGGGGGAAGGGTGGGGATAAAAAAAAGGCACCAAATTAAATTGCTAATATAGGTATCAAGTATCACCAAATATCCATTCACCCCTTAGATTACATTCCATCATATGCTGAATTGAATCAAACTTCTTTATCAATATTATTTGATCCTCATACTCTAAATTCCGAATCCAACATTTCCATTTTTCAAAAAATACTTCTACATTGTGCTCAATATTGAACCAAATATCATGTTGCTCTACCATAAACTGTCTCTGTACTGTAATTTACCGTACCTGAATGCATTAATAATCTGTGTGATTATCTTCCACGCCCAATGTACACCATATATTCTATGTAAGTAACTACAGTATTGCTTAATTTGCAAATATGATAACCAATGTTTCCCCTCCATATTGTACCTGTCCCTAATTTGATCAAAGGAGAGGAGACTTACTTCTCCCTGTACTTTATCCCACACTTGGCATAATCTAATCAATCCCTTGTTATGCCAAAATCTAGCACCCTGTACCAGTTGACGATTTGGATTGATATCTATCTCTGGAGACAGAGAAATTAATTTTTAAAATCTTACATATACGGTGCCAGGAAATGATTGGATCTCTAGTAAAGTTGGAGTCAAAAGAGAAGAATTTACTAAAAAGGATGCATCTAAATAGCACTTCTGTCTCCCCTTGTAAATTTTAGAACATCATATTTCTAAGGGGTAATGGTTAGGTAGTGGTTTTAAAAATTAACTTTTAATGAGAAACATTAAAAACAACAAAATGTGAAATAAAAAACACAAATAGAATACAGACAGATATGAGTAGTATAATTTGGCACTGAGGGGATCAGGGTCTGGGTTACTCCAAGATTGTGTAAATATAATTAGATTAAGTTATATTAACCCAGCAATATGCACTTGATGGGTATAAAATAGTCCCACCATGTTGGACTGATTAGGCTATTTTTGTAAAAATCGCATATATTGAGATTCAACAATTCCCCTTTAAATTCTTGAGATTATCTTACATTTTAATCACTGTAGGGTTATGCTGATTGAACTAGTATTCACAAAATGACATCAGCCGCCTAATTGAGTGATTATTATATATTCAACCATAGGTATGTGTTCTATGCTTCAACTGTGGCCTTATGAATAAATAAGATAGATTAAACATTGTTTCATTGGTTATAATGTAATTCTATAGGTGGTTACAAATATATCCTAATCTTAGTCTGAGCATACATTTATCTCAGATTACTTTAAATACACTTTCTTATTAGCTCATGTCAGACCGAGTGTATCGTTTATTGCAATAATGTATCTTTTCTTCCTAATTGGAAAGAGTCCACAGCTGCATTCATTACTTTTGGGAAATAAGAACATGGCCACCAGAAGGAGGCAAAGACACCCCAGCCAAAGGCTTAAATACTCCTCCCACTTCCCTAATCCCCCAGTGATTCTTTGCCTTTCGTCCCACGAGGTTGGCAGAGAAGTGTCCAGAAGTTTAGTTTGTCTGTTATGGAGGGTAGTACTCTTCGGAATGGGACGGGAGTTTTAAGTAGTCCAGTCAGCCTCTCAGTGAGAGCCTGGATGAAAGTTAGAGTCCGGAGATGCAGGGAGAGTCTTTCTGTGAAACCATCACGACTCAATTTAACAGCTCCACCAGAAATCAGCTTTTTGTTTTTTGGACTAGACGGTTCACCTTGTGACCGGGTGTGCTGACGTTTGGTTTTCCATTTCTGCATTTCTGTCCGTGTGGCGATGAAGAATTTCTGTTCCGCTGGTATATGGTTTTAGGAGGTGGTGAGTGCCCCAGCCATTGTGGGTGTCAGGCGCCGTTAGTTTTTTTATATATAGTCCTTTTGGTTATCCAGTTATGGAGGATTCTGATGCTGAGACTGTTCTAAATTCAGATTCGGATTCTTCACCCTGTGAAGAATGCGTTTTGGTCCCATTGACACAGGTCACTCAGTTATGTCCGTTATGCCATCTTAGAGCGCCTGGTTCCTCAGGCTCGGGGAACCAAGGTTCTGCTGAGCCATTCTCCTCTGGGGGTTCTTTCCTCGAGAAGCGAGTTCCCTACCGCATCATTCTACTACACATGCGGATAACCCAGAGTATATTTATCCCTCCGTACAGGGTGGCTTGTCCCCCCCCCCCAAAGTTGCTGCACGTTTTCGCTTTCACATATTTTTGGCGATTATTCGCTTGCAAAATCCAGATGTTTATTTGCAATTGTGTTTGTGCCCCATTGTCCTGGGTCTACCGACCTTGGGGGGGCCTCTACAGTTCCCTATGGGTGTGGCTGTCCCTGAGTGTTGTGCCTTTTATTTTGATTATTTGTTTTCCTTCTGGAACTTCTGGGATCGATTATATCTGGTTACTTCTACGGAAGTTTTATAGGACACGTTAGTCCTAGGTTTGTCTGTTATGTCCTTCTCTCTGAGAGTTTTTTTGTGCAATTAACAGTTATGACCCTGGCTGCAGCTGGTCCTGCTGGGATTCAGATCTTCTGTTTCGAGCCTTATCTGTCACGTGGTGCATGTTCTGCCTGGCTAGTTCGGCGGGATGTGGCGTGTTCACTAATTATGTTATTGTTTTTTGTTTGTTTTCACAGACTCAACTAAATATTCTATAACGAGGACTTTTGGGGTCCGGATGACAGGAAGGATTGGGTTAGTCCTTTTCAGCCTGCAACCTGGTGACTGAGTCGGTGGAGACCCGCTGCATCACTCTCTTGCTCCGATCCTTGGGGCTAGAGTTTCTCTCATCTAGGGGAGATTTGAGGTTTAGTGCCTCTTGCTGCCGTTTTGGGTGGTCTTGACCTTCTAGGGTATCCTAGGTCTGGTCCCTGAGGCCTCTCATGGGGCTCCTCAGGAGTGTTCACCTCTCTGGTTCTTAGGGAACCTAGTTTCAGTTGGGCTGCTCCCTGCAGGGACATTAAACATTGTGGTCTTCTTGGGCTCCGCATAGGTGTTCTTTCTGGTTTTGGAAGATTTTCCACATCCTTTTACCGTCCGGGTCAGGAGGCGAGGGGGAGACTTGCCTTGCTCAAGTGTTTTTATTCTTGAGGGATCCCTTTGTTTTTTCAGCCCTGGGGCCTTTGTGTCCTGCTAGGGCCTGTTCCTTAGCTCCTTGGAGCATAGGGTTCTGTTAGGGGTAGTCTCGCCTTTAGGATGGGACTCGCGAGTTCTCGCTGTCCAAATCCTCTGTCTCGTATCATTCTCCCGGAGATCTGATTTTTATCGGATGGGGGATGTCAGTCCAGAGTTTCTGGTCGTTTTGGGGCTCGGGTTCCTTGCTCCGGGTGTTCCAGTAGGTGGGGTTGTTCCCCTCAGCGTTTCCCTTTTGAAACTTTTTTTGCGGTCTGTTGGGTCCGGGAGTGGAGCGGGGGTTCCCTTGTTAGCCAGTGCGGTAGTTCAGTGGTATGGCCCTGACTACTTCAAGCCTGTTGAAGATCCAGGATCACAGGCTCAATTCCCGGCAGAATCAGACTGATATGCTTCAGGAAAGTTCTTCTCTGTGAAAGGCACATGTTGAGCAAAAAAAGGCTGCTTCTTGGGTGGTAACTAGCCATAGAATAAGCTAATATGCTATTGTTTGTTTCCAGGTTGAGCGCTTCTCTCTTTTTATTTATGCAAATTGTTTCAACCCTTCATATTAGGAGTCTTGGGTTCACCATGGACTATCTGGTGCCCAGTTTTTTCCGAGTGCCCCCGCTTTCTCTGAGGTTCCTTACGCTTATGGTTGGGTTTCCCATGGCTTGCTGTCTTAGCATTTTGGCTTCTGCTCTCTTGAGAAGCTGCTGCTGTGAGTGCACCTGTTAGATGCTACCTAGCTACTGTTGAGGGATTCCATCCTTGGCGTTGGAGATTTGCTCTCGGCCCCCTTGTGGCATTGTATGTAGACAGGTACTTCTCCTTTAGTGCCTTTCTTCTTTGGGAGGTTTGTCTCCCCTTGTGGGAGTGTGGTACGGGTTGAGTTCTTCTGTCTTCAGGAGGTTGGGATATCGGGGTAGCCTTGTTCTGAGAGCCTGTTTCTCTGGGTAGCTCTGTTCCACCTGGTATCTGTGTGGAACTTTAGTAGAATCTATTGTCTGCTTGCCTATGTGGTCCTGGACATTTTCGTAGTAGTCTCCGCTCCTGTCGTTGAGCGGGGGTGGGACTCTTCTCTTCCCCGGTTTCAGACCTGCCTCAGCTGGGCTGTTCCGGCTGTATGTTGGTGCACTGTTGATTGTACCTAGTGTGGTGGACTTTGAGTTTCTGTTCCGCTGTTTGGCTCTATGGTTGAGCTTGTAGCACCCTAAGGGTTGCATATGGTTCCTCGTTGAGGTTCTCCCTGAGACCTCTGTGGGGTTCTGGTGGCTTTGCCTCAGTGTGTACCCTCCGTCTAGGGGGGGTTTCACCGTTCTTGCCTCTAGCACCTCCTTTTCTGGGCGGTGTATTTTGGACCCAGTTGTTTTCTCATCTGCGTCTGTTGCAGGAAAATTTTTCCTGAAACTTCAGTGCTGAGTTTGGCCCTTATCTCCGTTTTCAACTGGTTTGATTGGATGGCTTGCTGCCTGGCAAGGGAGGTTTTTTTCCTTTCCGCCTTCTGCAGCTGTCGCGCTTTTGGTGTACTAGCTAGCCTCCTGTGCCATTGCACAATGTTTGGAGATATTTTTCTCTGTTCTCCTGTTAGGTCTTGGCCCTTGTAGTTCTTGGTTGGACATTGCCTCCCCCTTGTTGTCTGGTCCATTGAGCCTCGCAAGCTGGGCTTGTTGGGGTTCCTTGTCGGACAGGGGTAAAACTTCCAGTTTTGGCTTCTGCTCTCCTCGCTTCTCCCTTATGGGAATTGTCGGCTATGTTTCCCTTGTTGATAAGGGGTGTGTGGCTAGGGACTGCCTGTTGAGTGACGGCGTCTCTTGGAGGTCTGTTGGCTCAGTCAAGTCTGTTTGTAGTCTCTAGCCATGCTTCTGGACTGTCTGTTGGTCAATGTCCTTGGGGTCCATTCCTGTTTCTCTGCTTCGGACGAAGCAGGTTTTTTTGTTGGGTAGGGGTTTCAGGCCTGGTGCTCTCAGAATGGGCCGCCTAGTGTACCCTCCCATTTTGCGAATGCAGCTGTGGACTCTTTCCAATTAGGAAGAAAAACATAAATTATGCTTACCTGATACTTTTCTTTTCTTCCGTTGGAAAGAGTCCACAGCTCCCCGTCCGTTTTTTACTGTGAGGCATCTGAGTTTTATTCTTCTGGCACCTTTTCACCCTGATATTTCTTCTACTGTTCCTTGTTCCTCGTTCCTCGGCAGAAGGACTGGGGGATGAGGGAAGTGGGAGGAGTATTTAAGCCTTTGGCTGGGGTGTCTTTGCCGCCTCCTGGTGGCCAGGTTCTTATTTCCCAAAAGTAATGAATGCAGCTGTCATGTTAACTCATTGCATGTGTCAGATCTATTTGCAACTTTAAAATGAGTAAGGAGTTTAAAAAAATAAACAACCCTTCCTTGACATGTTTCGCTGTTTCGATTACGGCTTTTTCAAAAGGTCCTTTTGAAAAAGCCATTTTAAAGTTGCAAATAGATCCGACACATACAATGAGTTATCATGACTTTACTAAGTGGGCATTTGATGGGGTGAATGTAGTATTAAGAGGGCCAAATCTAATTACTTAGAGCCTGAAAGCAGTATAACTAATAGAGGATATATGTTAAAAAACAGCCGTTACAAGGCGGTAATATTCAAATTTGGAACGCCGATTACGAAATATCTGTAATAATTTACCAGTTGATAACTCGCAATGTGTTTGTTGTAAACCATCCAGATAACAGACGCTTTTACAAGTTAATAGATGAGCTCAAGTATTTTTAAACCATACCAGCGTTGAATGCTTATTGCAAATAGATAGAAATATCAGTAACAACATAGTATTTGACTACTCGCATGGCTTTTGTTATAAACAACTGTGATAAAAACATATTTATAGTTTATTAGATAAGTTTAAGCTTTGGCAAACAACGTTGATTATAAACACTATTATTGATCTATAAGGTATTGTCAGAATACTAACAAAAAAGATACATTATTGCAATAATCAATCTTTATAGTGATACACTCGGTCTGAGTGCTGACATGAGCTAATAAGAAAGTGTATTTAAAGTAATCTGAGATAAATTTATGCTCAGACTAAGATTAGGCTATATTTGTAACCACCTATAGACTTACATTATAACCAATGAAACAATGTTTAATCTATCTTATTTATTCATAAGGCCACAGTTGAAGCATAGAACACATACCTATGGTTGAATATATAATAATCACTCAATTAGGCGGCTGATGTCATTTTGTGAATACTAGTTCAATCAGTGTAACCCGATAACCTCAGAAGTGTAAACCCAATCATCAGTTTAGTGCTGTTGCATCCCTGTTTTTTGTTCACAATGATTGGATCTCACAAGAATGCTTTATTTTTTATGTAGTTCGGTACATTTTTAATTTGCTATTGCATAATATTTATTAACAAAATTGATTTATTAATTTTAGATTCAATTTCATATATAATAAAAAATGTATGCATTTCAATATCATATCTAAAGCAATTTTTGCCAATGCAGCGAGATTATAGTTAACAATATGGGGGAGAGCAAATCCCAAGAATCTTTTGGATATTAATTTATTTAGACCAATTCTAGCCTTCCCTGCCCCCCATAGATAGTATCTAATTGCAGCATTAATTCTGATAACATCTGGCCTCTTTAATAGGAGAGGTACATTTTGAAAGATATACAGCAATTTTGCTAAAGCAGTCATTTGTAACAGGCTTATCTTCCCTGATAAAGAAAGTGGTACAGACTTCCATTTTTTAAGTTGTTCACAAAACGTATTAACCCCAGGCAAAAAATTCAGTTTATAGCATTCCTCTGGGTTATTAGAGATCTTAATCCCCAAATGTTATAAATTTCCCAGCCTCCTTAAACATTCCAGGAGCAGATTGTTTTTTCTTATATACCCATAAAATTTCAGATTTATTTACATTAACTACATATCCAGAAAAATCACTAAATAGCTCAATTATTTTTCTGATTTTAGGGAAGTTCGTCAAAGAATCTTGAGTAACAATAAAAAGATCATCCCCATATAATGCCGTTGTGATCTCTTGCCCAAACATATTTATGCATTGAATTTTATTTTTTTATCAATATAGCGAATGATTCAAGCACTAAATTAAAAATAAGTGGAGACAATGGGCATCCTTGACTTGTCCCACGTAATAATCTAAATGAAGCAGATCTAGAGTTATTAATTAACAAACATGTGGATGATTCTGTATATAGGTTTTTAATAACATTATAGATATTACTCAGAAATCCAAATTTATTCAAGGAGGTGAGAAGGTGGTCCCATGTTATAGAGTCAAAAGCTTTACAAGGGTCCAGGGATATAATTCAAAGGTCCTGTTCTGGTTGGAGTTTTTGTATTTTAAATTATGCCAAGTATTAGAAATAATCAAAATAATTTTCTTAACATTTATATTTAAGGATCTGCCCTTCGTAATTCCAGTGTGGTCAGAACTTATCACCTCCCTGAGGGAAAATTGTATTCTCTTTGCAATTAATTTAGATACACCTAGATTTAGAGTTTTGCGGCCAAAGGGGTGCGTTAGATATGCGTCTTTTTTTTCCAGCGCTGCTTCTAAACAACGCTGGTATTGAGAGTTCTCTGAAGGGCTGCGTTAGGCTCCAAAAAGGGAGCATTGAGCCATATTTACAGCCACTTCAACCCTCAATACCAGCGTTGCTTATGGTAGCGGCTAGCTGGAAAACGTGTTCGTGCACGATTCCCCCATAGGAAACAATGGGGCAGTTTGGGCTGAAAAAAACCTAACATCTGCAAAAAAGCAGCGTTCAGCTCCTAACGCAGCCCCATTGTTTCCTATGGGGAAACAGTTTCTAAGTCTGCACCTAACACCCTAACATGTACCCCGAGTCTAAACACCCCTAACCTTACACTTATTAACCCCTAATCTGCCGCCCCCGCTATCGCTGACACCTGCATATTATTATTAACCCCTAATCTTCCGCTCCGGACACCACCGCAACCTACATTATCCCTATGTACCCCTAATCTGCTGCCCCTAACATTGCCGCTACCTATACTATATTTATTACCCCCTAATCTGCCCCCCCAACGTCGCCGCTACCTTACCTACACTTATTAACCCTTAATCTGCTGACCGGACCTCGCCCCCACTATAATAAATGTATTAACCCCTAAACAGCAGCCCTCCCGTCTCGCAAACCCTATAATAAATTGTATTAACCCCTAATATGCCCTCCCTAACATCGCCGCCACCTAACTTCAAGTATTAACCCCTAATCTGCCGACCGGACCTCGCCGCTACTATAATAAATGTATTAACCCCTAAAGCTAAGTCTAACCCTAACACCCCCCTAAATTAAATATAATTTTAATCTAACGAAATAAAATTAACTCTTATTAACTAAAGTATTCCTATTTAAAGCTAAATAGTTAGCTGTAAAATAAACCCTAATATAGCTACAATATAAATAATAATTATATTGTATCTATTTTAGGGTTTATATTTATTTTACAGGCAACTTTGTATTTATTTTAACTAGGTACAATAGCTATTAAATAGTTAATAACTATTTAATAGCTACCTAGTTAAAATAATTACCAAATTACCTGTAAAATAAATCCTAACCAATCAGATCAGCCAATCAGATTGAGCTTGCATTCTATTGCATTCAATAGAATGCAAGCTCAATCTGATTGGCTGATTGGATCAGCCAATCTGATTGAACTTGAATCTGATTGGCTGATTCAATCAGCCAATCAGATTTTCTTACCTTAATTCCGATTGGCTGATAGAATCCGATCAGCCAATCGGAATTCGAGGGACGCCATCTTGGATGACGTCACTTAAAGGAACCTTCATTCGTCGGTAGTCATCGGAAGGAAGAGGATGTTCCGCGCCGGAGGTCTTGAAGATGGAGCCGCTCCTCGTCGGATGGATGAAGATAGAAGATGCCGCTTGGATGAAGATGTCTGCCGGTCCGGATGTCCTCTTCTGCCCGGATAGGATGAAGACTTCTGCCGCTCCGGATGTCCTCTTTTGGTCCATCGGTGCCCGGCTGGGTGAACACGACTCAAGGTAGGGAGATCTTCAGGGGGTAGGGTTAGGTTTATTTAAGGGGGGTTTGGGTTAGAGTAGGGGTATGTGGGTGGTGGGTTGTAATGTTGGGGGGTGGTATTGTGTTTTTTTTTTACAGGCAAAAGAGCTGATTTCTTTGGGGCATGCCCCTGCAAAAGCCCTTTTAAGGGCTGGTAATAGAGCTGTTAACTTTTGTAATTTAGATTAGGGTAGGGAATTTTTTTTTATTTTGGGGGGCTTTATTATTTTATTAGGGGGCTTAGAGTAGGTGTGATTAGCTTAAAATTCTTGTAATCTTTTTTTATTTTTTGTAATTTAGTGTTTGTTTTTTTGGTAATTTAGTTTAGTTTATTTAATTGTAGGTAATTGTAGGTACTTGTAGTTAATTAATTTAATTTATTTATTGATAGTGTAGTGTTAGGTTTAATTGTAACTTAGGTTAGGATTTATTTTACAGGTAATTTTGTAATTATTTTAACTAGGTAGCTATTAAATAGTTATTAACTATTTAATAGCTATTGTACCTAGTTAAAATAAATACAAAGTTGCCTGTAAAATAAATATAAACCCTAAAATAGATACAATATAATTATTTGTTATATTGTAGCTATATTAGGGTTTATTTTACAGGTAAGTAGTTTTAAATAGGAAGACTTTAATTAATAATATTTAATTTATTTTGTTAGATTAAAATTATATTTAACTTAGGGGGGTGTTAGGGTTAGACTTAGCTTTAGGGGTTAATACATTTATTATAGTAGCGGCGAGGACCGGTCGGTAGATTAGGGGTTAATACTTGAAGTTAGGTGGCGAAGATGTTAGGGAGGGTAGATTAGGGGTTAATACAATTTATTCTAGGGTTTGCGAGGCGGGAGTGCGGCGGTTTAGGGGTTAATACATTTATTAGAGTAGCGGCGAGGTCTGTTCAGCAGATTAGAGGTTAATAAGTGTAGGTAGGTAGCGGCGACATTGGGGGGCAGATTAGGGGTTAATAAATATTATGTAGGTGTCGGCGATGTTAGGGCCAGCAGATTAGGGGTACATAGGGATAATGTAGGTGGCGGCAGTGTGCGGTCGGCAGATTAGGGGTTAAAAAAAATTATTATAGTGGCGGCGATGTGGGGGGACCTCGGTTTAGGGGTACATAGGTAGTTTATGGGTGTTAGTGTACTTTAGAGCACAGTAGTTAAGAGCTTTAAAAACCGGCGTTAGCCCAGAAAGCTCTTAACTACTGACTTTTTTCTGCGGCTGGAGTCTTGTCGGTAGAGGGTCTAATGCTCACTTCAGCCAAGACTCTAAATACCGGCGTTAGGAAGATCCCAGTGAAAAGATAGGATACGCAATTGGCGTAAGGGGATCTGCGGTATGGAAAAGTCGCGGCTTGAAAGTGAGCGTTAGACCCTTTCCTGCCTGACTCTAAATACCAGCGGGCGGCCAAAAGTAGCGTTAGGAGCCCTTAACGCTGCTTTTGATGGCTACCGCAGAACTCAAAATCTAGGCGTTTGTATCTTATGGATTCATATAGACCGATTTCGTTATTGAATCTAGATTATAAATTCTGGATTTTTCCCTGTCTTAAAAATAAGAGTAATTACAGATTCATTAAAATTCCTTGGGGGTGGTTTGGCCAGACCATATTTTATTAAATAAGAGAGTCAAGACCTCTACGTTCTCATTTATGAGGATCTTGTAAAATTCAGCTGGGAGGCTATCCGGGCCGGCTACCTTATTGTTCACAAACTCTTTAATAATTTTTTCCACTTCAGTTTCTAAAATTGGAGCGTTTATCTTTTCCAAATCAGAAGAATTAACCCTAGGATTCTTAATATGACTCCAAAACCACTCTTTCTTCTCCATGTCAATTTTAGGTTTAGAATATAATTCAGTATAAAAATCTTGGAAAGCTTCCTTAATTTTACCCATTACTGTTACCTTTCTATCATGTATTTTTATTTTAGTAATAAGTGGAGATTTTGTTTCTGATATCTATTAATCTGTGCCAAAAAAGCTCCAGATTTATTACCAAAGCTATAATATTTAGCCGCTTTTCTAAGATCTTGCTTGATAGATTAATTCATTAAAAAATTGTCACATTGGTCTTTGGCTATCAGATATTCCCTGCTCCAGCTATCTTGATCTCAATCCCTAATATATTTTGAATATGCATTGATAAATTTATTAGATACTTGCTTTTTTCTCATTTCTATCTTTTTTAAAAAAATCTACACATACTGTATATGCAATAATTTCACCTCCCAAAACAGCTTTTCCAGCTTGCCAAAATATATCAATTTTATCCATATAACCTATATTACGTTTATAGTCTGCCTACTTATTTTGTACGTATGTAATTCAGTTTGGGTTATTAATCAAATATTTAGGGAAGGTAAAGAATGTTTCTCCCTTCTGACCTTATGAGATTTCAATAGACATAATAATAGGTGCATGATCAGAGATGGTAACTTGATCTATTCTGGATTCTAAAATAGAATTAACTAAGCTTTCAGATAATAGAAACATATCTATTCTAGAAAGTACAGACATTGTCTTAGAAAGACATGTGAATTCCCTTTTTCCCAGGTGCAGAATTATCCATATATCTTGTAGTTTAAGATCTTTCTTTAATTGCTTTAAGATATACGCGTTCGTGCTTTCTTCTATATTGTAATGATTTAATGTCTTTGATATTATGATTTTCTTTACCCTTTTTTTTCATCCCTCCATTCAAACCCATCTGCGTTCTATCCAGAATCTCATTAGGTGTTATATTCAAATCTCCACCTAAGACAATTGGCCTGTCCAAAAAGGGGATAAGAACGTCGCTAAGAGAATTCCAAAAACTTAAGTCCAATTTATTAGGGCCATATACGTTGCATAGGAGAAATTGTTGCCCCTCGATCTCGATATCAACAATTGTATATCTGCCATCTTTATCTAAAATATGATTCTTAACATTATACTGTAAAGCTTTACTTAGTAAGATAGCAAGACCTTTTTCTTTCATATAATTGGCAAGAGTCCATGAGCTGGTGACGTATGGGATATGCAAACCTACCAGGAGGGGCAAAGTTTCACCACACCCACAATTCAGTTTTACAAACGTTGCCTCCTATGGAGGTGTTAAAGTAAGTTTGTGCTAAGATTTCTACGTTGATATGCGCTTCTCAGCATTTTGAAGCCTGATTCCTCTCAGAGTACAGTGAATGTCAGAGGGATGTGAAGGGAGTATCACCTATTGAATGCAATGGTTTTTCTCATGGGAGATCTATTTCATAGGTTCTCTGTTATCGGTCGTAGAGATTCATCTCCTACCTCCCTTATTCAGATTGATGATATACTCTCATATTCCATTACCTCTACTCATAACTGTTTCAGTACTGGTTTGGCTATCTGCTATATGTGGATGAGTGTCTTTCGGTAAGTATGTTTTCATTACTTAAGACACTCTCAGCTATGGTTTGGCACTTTATGCATTAATATAAAGTTCTAAATATATGTATTGTACTTCTATTTGCCATGAGTCAGGTTTATGTATACTATAAGTTTCATATTTGGGAAAAAACATATTTAGGAAAATATTTCTTACCTGGGGTATAGTCTTTTTTCAAATTGACTGCTTTTCATTTTAAAGTTTGTGGGCATAATTAGGCTCACGAGGGCACAAAATGCCAAAGTTTATTGCTTCATTCTTGGCTCAAGAATTTTTTTGGCGCGAAGGTACGTCCGATGACGCAAATTCGTCATTTGTGGCGTCTTAGTTGATGCAGAGTTCCTTGCACAAGGTTGCATCTTCAATGATGCGAGTGTGTCATTTCCGAATGTTGTTAGCGCCAAAAACGTTTTTAGTTTACGTTGTGCGTCATACTTGGCGCCAAATAATTTCATTATTTAAAACCCCTTTTCCTATATGCCTCTTGCCCTTTTCTATGTCAGAGGGCTATGCTGTTTGCATTTTTCCCCATTCTTGAAACTGCCATATTAGGAAATTGATAATTTTGCTTTATATGTTGTTTTTTCTCTTACATTTGCAAGATGTCTCAATCTGATCCTGTCTCACAAACCACTGTTGGAACCCTGCTGCATGATAACAGTTCTACCAAAGCTAAGTGCATTTGTTGTAAATTTTCAGAGATTATATCTCCAGCTGTGGTATGTAATAGTTGTCATGATAAGCTTTTACATGCAGAGAATGTGTCCATCAGTAATAGTACAATGCCTGCTGTTCCTTCAACATCTAATGTACATGATATACCTGTGAATATAAAAGATTTTATTGCTGATGCGATTCAGAAGGCTTTGTCTGCGATCCCGCCTTCTAACAAACGTAAAAGGTCTTTTACAGCTTCTCATAAAGTTGATGAAATGTTTAATGACCGACTACATATTGAATTATCCTCCTCTAATGAGGATCTATCTGATTCAGAAGATCCTTCCTCAGATATTGACACTGACAAATCTACTTATTTATTTAAAATGGAGTATATTCGTTCCTTGTTAAGAGGTGTTGATTACATTGGATATTGAGGAAACTAGTCCTCTTGATATTAAAACTAGTAAACGTGTAAATTCTGTTTATAAACCTCCTATGGTTACTCCAGAGGTTTTTCCAGTTCATGATGCTATTTCTGATATGATTCTAAGGAATGGAATAGGCCTGGTACTTCTTTTATTCTATTTTTCAAGGTTTAAAAAATCGTATCCTTTGCCAGCAGTTAGATTGGAGTTTTGGGAAAAGATCCCCAAAGTTGATGGGGCTATTTCTACTAAATGTACTACTATTCCTATGGAAGATAGTACTTCTTTTAAAGACCCTTTAGATAGGAAACTTAAATCTTATCTAAGGAAAGCTTATTTATATTCTGGCTATCTTCTCAGGCCTTCCATTTCCATGGCTGATATTGCAGCTGCATCAACTTTTTGCTTGGAAAGTATAGCGCAACAGGAAATGGATTCTGATTTGTCTAGCATTGTTCGCTTGCTTCAACATGCTAATCATTTTATCTGTGATGCCATTTTTGATATAATCAAAATTGATTTTAAATCTATGTATTTAGCTATTTTAGCTAGAAGAGCTTTGTGGCTCAAATATTGGAATGCTGACATGGTATCTAAGTCTAGATTACTATCTCTTTCTTTCCAAGGTAATAAGTTATTTGGTTCTCAGTTGGATTCAATTATTTCAACTGTCACTGGGGGCAAGGGAGTTTTTTTACCTCAGGATAAAAGACCTAAGGGTAAATTTAAAGCTTCTAACCATTTTCGTTCCTTTCGACAAAATAAGGAACAGAAACCTAATCCATCCCCCAAAGAATCTGGTTCCAATTGGAAACCTTCTTCAAGTTGGAGTAAATCCAAACCGTTTAAGAAACCAAAGCCAGCCCCCAAGTCTGCATGAAGGTGTGGCCCTCATTCCAGCTCAGCTGATAGGGGGCAGATTAAGATTCTTCCAAAACATTTGGGCAGATTCTGTCCAAAATCAATGGATTCATAGTATTGTCTCTCAAGGGTATTGAATACGATTCAGAGTAAGTCCTGTGTGATTTTATTTTTTCTCACGCATCCCAGGAAATCCAGTAAAGGCTCAGGCTTTTCTGAAGTGTGTTTCAGACCTGGAGCTTTCAGGGGTAATCATACCACTCCCTTTTCAGGAACGGGGTCTGGGGTTTTATTCAAATCTATTCATTGTCCCAAAGAAAGAAAATTCATTCAGGCCAGTTCTGGATCTGAAAATTTTGAATCAATATGTAAGAATGCCAACTTTCAAAATGATGACTATAAGGACTATTCTTCCTTTTGTTCAGCAAGGGCATTATATGTCTACAATAGACTTACAGGATGCATATCTTCATATTCTGATTCATCCAGACCACTATCAGTTTCTGAGATTCTCTTTTCTAGACAAGCATTACCAATTTGTCGCTCTTCCATTAGGCCTAGCAACAACTCCAAGAATCTTTTCAAAGGTTCTCGGTGCCCTACTCTCTGTAATCAGAGAACAAGGTATTTCGGTGTTTCCTTAATTGGACGATATCTTGGTACTAGCTCAGTCTTTACATTCTGCAGAATCTCACACAAATCAACTAGTGTTGTTTCTTCAAAGAGATGATTGGAGGATCAATTTACCAAAAAGTTCTTTGATTCCTCAGACAAGGGTTACCTTTTTAGCTTTCCAGATAGATTCAGTGTCCATGACTCTGTCTCTAATGGACAAGAGAAAATTAAAATTGGTTTTAACTTGTCGGAACCTTGAGTCTCAAATATTTCCTTCAGTAGCTATGTGCATGGAAGTTTTAGGTCTCATGACTACAGCATCGGACGCAATTCCCTTTGCTCGTTTTCATATGAGACCTCTCCAGGTTTGTATGCTGAATCAATGGTTGCAGGGATTATACAAAGATATCACAATTAATATCCTTAAATCCCATTGTATAATTCAAGGGGCCTCTTTTGTTCATCCAACCTGGACTGTGATCACAACAGATGCAAGTCTTTCAGGTAAGGGAGCTGTTTGGGGATCTCTGACAGCACAAGGGGTTTGGAAATCTCAAGAGGCGAGATTACCAATCAATATTTTAGAACTCCATGCTATTTTCAGGGCTCTTCAGGTTTGGCCTCTGTTGAAGAGAGAACCGTTCATTTGTTTTCAGACAGACAATATCACAACTGTGGCATATGTCAATCATCAGGGTGTGACTCAGTCCCAAAGCTATGAAAGAAGTATCTCGGATATTTGCTTGGGCGTAATCCAGCTCCTGTCTAATTTCTTCGGTTCATATCCCAGCTATAGACAATTGGGAAGCGGGTTATCTCAGCCGTCAGACTTTACATCCAGGGGAGTGGTCACTCCATCCAGTTGTGTTTTCTCAGATTGTTCAGATTTGGGGTCTTCCAGAAAAAGATCTGATGGCTTCCCATCTAAACAGCCAATTGTCTGCCAGCAGGGAGGTGTCAATCAACCCGATCGTACTCGATCGGGTTGATTTCCGGCGATTCCTGTCCGCCTCATCAGAGCAGGCGGACAGGGTTATGGAGCAGAGGTCTTTAGACCGCTGCTTCATAACTGCTGTTTCTGGCGAGTCTGAAGACTCGCCAGAAACATGGGCCCACAAGCTCCGTTTGGAGCTTGATAAATAGGCCCCTATGTATTCTTTGGACATTAAACTACTTTCTTGGAAAGTGTTTTTCCTTTTGGCCATCTCTTCTGCTAGAAGAGTTTCTGAATTATCTGTTCTTTCTTGTGAATCTCCTTTTCTGATTTTCCATCAGGATAAGGCAGTTTTGTGGATTTCATTTAAATTTCTACCTAAGGTTGTGAATTCTAACAACATTAATAGAGAAATTGTTGTCCCTTTTTTGTGTCCTAATCCTAAGAATTATTTGGAGAGATCCTTGCATTCTTTGGATGTGGTTAGAGTTTTGAAATATTATGTTGAAGCTACTAAAGATTTCAGGAAGACTTCTAGTCTATTTGTTATCTTTTCTGGTCCTAGGAAAGGTCAGAAAGATTCTGCCATTTTCTTGGCATCTTGGTTAATGCTTTTGATTCATCAGGCTTATTTAGAGTCGGGTCAGGCCCCGCTTCAGAGAATTACAGCTCATTCTACTAGATCAGTCTCCACTTCGTGGGCTTTTAAGAATGAACCTTCAGTTGATCAGATTTTCAAAGCAGCAACTTGGTCTTCTTTGCATACATTTACTAAATTCTACCGTTTTGATGTATTTGCTTCTTCAGAAGCAGTTTTTGGTAGAAACGTTTTTCAGGCAGCTGTTTCAGTTTAATTCCTCTGCTTATGTTTAAGTTTTTTCCTTTTCATTATGAGAATAAACTTATATTTTGGGTTGTCAATTTATTTTTTCAGCGGAAAATGGCTGTTATTTTATCTCTCCCTCTCTAGTGACTCTTCTGTGGAGTTCCACATCTTGGGTATTGCTATCCCATACGTCACTAGCTTATCAAATCTTGCCAATTACATGAAAGAAAACATAATTTATGTAAGAAACTACTGATAAATTAATTTCTTTCATATTGGCAAGAGTCCATGAGACCCACCCTTTTAATGGTGGTTATGATTTTTTGTATAAAGCACAATTATTTGCAAATTCCTTTGTTGATGCTTTTTACTCCTTTCTTTATCACCCCACTACTTGACTATTTGTTAAACTGAATTGTGGGTGTGGTGGGAGGTGTATTTATAGGCATTTTGAGGTTTGGGAAACCTTGCCCCTCCTGGTAGGATTGTATATCCCATACTTCACTAGCTCATGGACTCTTGCCCATATGAAAGAAATGAATTTATCAGGTATGTTTTTACATAAATTATGTTTTTACGCTTCTCTCCAGGTATAAATATTATCTCTTTAACCCAATTACTCTTAAGTTTCAGGGACTCCTTAGTTTTTAAATGTGTTTCCTGAAGAAAAAGAATCTGTGTACCTAGACTTTTTGCGTACTTTAAAATTGCTTTCCTTTTATTTGGTGATACTATTTTTCCAATATGCCATGATACAATTTTTAAAACGCATCTATTTAATATTGTTTGAGGTAAAATATAAAAACAATAAACAAAAAAACATAAAAAAGGAGAGGGAGGAAGGGAAAGAGAGTAATTAACTGTAAAAAAGAGCACTTTTAGCATTCTCAATATGTATTTTACCCTCTCTAACAAGATTATAATAAGAGAAAAAACATACACTTTGTTGTCTATTTTCAAACATTAGTACCCATCCAATCCCTGACTTCAGATTCTTCCATGAAAGCTTTACTCGCTTCCTTTAGTCGAACACTTATCTTAGCAGGGTATAACAGCCTGGCTTTCAATCCTGCCTGTATCATCTGTGTACATAGCGGGGCCATCACTTTTCGTTTATTAGAAGTCTCAACTGAAAAATCATTAAACAATAAAAATTTTCTACCTCTATACTCTATGATACCATTCTTACTTCTGTATGCCCGCATGATATGAATTTTATCCTGAAAATTAACATTTTTTAGAATAAACGGTCTGTTGTAGTATTCGCCTGTTTTAATCTCTTTTCTCTGGCCCATTCTATGTATCCTTTCTATTACTGGAGAAAAGTCGGTCTCTTTCAGGCCTAACAAAGACAGTAACTCTTTCTCTACAAAAATTTTCAGATCCTTCCCCAAAATATCTTCTGGGAGACCAATAATCCTCATATTATTCCTACCTGACCTATTTTCGAGGTCCTCTAATTTAATACTTTCTACCTGTTTTAGCAGCATCTGCGTATTTTGTTCTCTGATTATTTCTCTATCCTCTATTTCTTATACCCTTTGTTCTACCTGTGTTAAACGATTAGCATACTGCTTAACTTCATTAGATAGTGACGCTATACTACTCTGAATAAGGTCAAACTTTAGTGAAAATAAAGCATTCATTTGCTTTAATAATTCCAAGCTAGTGTTACTTTGAGATATATTCTCGCTTAAATCCTCGATTGTGTCTAAAGTGGATTTATTTTGTTTATCCTGTGTGCGACCTTTTGTGGCTATTTTAGGTGACTTATTCTTATTTATATATTTATCCATGTACCAAACACCCCAAAAGAAAAAGTGCTAGTAACAAAAAAAGAAAATAAAATTCAGATATGCATATACATTTCCTTATCTTTTTATTTTTTTTTGTAATTATTAACTCTGGCTCTAAACAGTATGTATAATAACACTCGCCACTTGATAGTAGCTAATATAGATTATAACAAGGGTGTGTGTATATATATATATATATATATATATATATATATACACACACACCTTACCACTGCACCGAGAATCTGCTATCAGAGTAGGCCACCTGCCATTTATTACATAGATCCTCTGCCATTTTTTCATACACCCTCTGCCATGCAGCACAGAGTACCCCCTGCTCTATAACACAGACACCCCTGTTATACTATACATAGATGGCTCATCAATCCAGTAGTACCACGTAATATACACTACCTGCCTGTCATCAAACAAACATCTGCAGTTAATGGCAGGGCAGGGGCAGCCTGCCCTCCAGCTTATAGACCACCTCTTACACCCAGCACAGATAATTCCTTGCAATCCAGTATGGAGAGGAGACCCCTGCCACATGGCAGACAGATCTCTGCCATTCGCTGCATGTATTCTTCTGTACAGACCCTGTCATAGACACTGTCAGAAACGTCTCTGTGGGCAAGTTTAGGCAGCAGGTGGTAACTTTTTCCCTTCACCATTAGGTGAATACATGCAGTGAATGGCAGAGATTTGTGCGCCGGGTGGCAGGGGTCTCTATACTGGATTGCAAGGAATTATCTGTGCTGGGTGTAAGAGGTGGTCTATAAGCTGGAGGGCAGGCTGCCCCTGCCCTGCCATTAACTGCAGATGTTTGTTTGATGGCAGGTAGGTAGTGTATGTTACGTGGTACTACTGGATTGATGAGCCATCTATGTATAGTATAACAGGGGTGTCTGTGTTATAGAGCAGGGGAGAGGGTGTATGTAAAAATGGTAGAGGATCTATGTAATAAATGGCAGGTGGTCTACTCTGATAGCATATTCTCGGTGCAGTGGTAAGGAAGTCAGTGTTCTCTGTGCTTGTTAAAGGGACAGTCAACCATAGAATTGTTATTGTTTTAAAAGATAGATAATCCCTTTATTACCCATTCCCCAGTTTTGCATAACCAACACAGTTATATTAATGTACTTTTTACCTCTGTGATTACCTTGTATCTAGGAACCTTCTTCCAGCCCCCTGATCACATGACTGTGACTGTTTATTATCTATTGTCTTAAATTTAGCATTGGTTTGTGTTAGATCTTAAATAACCCCCTGTGCCTGAACGCAGTGTTATCTATATGGCCCACGTGTATTTTCTATTTCTTTGTGTTGAAAAGAGATTTAAAAAGCATGTGATAAGAGGCAGCACTCAAAGGCTTAGAAATTAGCATATGAGCCTACCTATGTTTAGTTAAAACTAAGAATACCAAGAGAAAAAAGCAAATTTGATGATAAAAGTAAATTGGAAAGTCAATTAAAATTAAAAGTCCTATCTGAATAATGAAAGTTTAATTTATACTTGACTGTCCCTTTAAAAGGTGTTTTCTGTGCTGGATGGAAGTGCTTTATGATGTTTTATGTGATCAGGATATGCCTTACACAAGTGCCAGCTACGGTACCCTCCTGCAGACTATTAATCACTGTCTTCACTCAGTTGTTAGTCTTGTCTTCGACTCACAGTACTCACTGACTCCTCACTCCTGCGCCACTGCCTGCGATTCCCCCGGGGCTCTGCTAACTGACTCCTGACTCATTCCAGTTTGACTGACAGGCGAGCCTTCGGTGCTCCACCTCCTCCCCTCTCAGCACCGCACAGTCACACTGTGCCTGCCCTCCTCACTCTCGGCTTAAATATGCGCCCAAAATTTTAAAAAAATAATAATTTTTTTTAACCTAAAGCGGCGGGGCCCCCCCTGACTGCGGAGCCCGAGGCGGCCGCCTTGCCCAAAGGCCGGCCCTGGCCTTGGCTGTCTGGTATCCATGACTTTTGTTGTTTTGTGATACCCGATTTCAATGAAAACCTTTTTTGACCCGCAAAGTCTGGGTTTCAAATAATTTTGAGTCATGTGTCCGAGTTTCAGATAGGGTTGCCACGTGTAGGCTGCACACAGATCATCAGAAATCTGTTCACACTTTGTATGTGAAGCCGATAACAGCAGATGCAGGGGGAAGGTGGGCATTACTCATAAATCAAGCAGGAAGTCTACAGGGAGCTAAGGCAACTGTGCGGTCAGGAATTTAGGGTACTCTGAGCTGACTAACAGCAGCTTTGTCAGAGTAGCAGCCAAAGTCACCCATGTGCAGGCACCTTGGAACAGCAGTTATCTGTACACACAGAGTCTCAATAAACTAATGTGGCAGAGAGGTCAATGGCTGTTTAGTGTTACATTACACAGATCAGTGTAGCATCGAGGGAGCTCTATTTAAGTAATTATCATCTAAGTTACACAGTAGATCTTAGTCTGCATTACTTATTTTCTTCCTAATGGGAAAGAGTCCACAGCCGCATTCATTACTTGTGGGAAATAAGAACCTGACCACCAGGAGGAGGCAAAGACACCCCAGCCAAAGGCTTAAATACTCCTCCCACTTCCCTCATTCCCCAGTTATTCTTTGCCTTTCGTCCCAGGAGGTTGGCAGAGAAGTGTCAGAAGTTTTTTTTTTAATGTATTTATTGTACTTTTATTTATTTTTTAAATGTCTCTTATGGAGGGTATTACTCTTCGACATGGGATGGGAGTTTTAAGTAGTCCTGTCAGTCTCTCAGTGAGGGCCTGGGCTAATATTAGAGTCCGGAGATGCAGTGGGAGTTCTCTCTGCGAACTTCGTTTCGCTACCTGCTATAGTCTCTCAAGTCCATGGCGGAGGAGACGCTACTATGCATCACACTTGAAGGGCCGTGGGGCCTTGTTGCCGCCTTTTGTTGGCGCGCTTTTTTGGACTATTCAGTTCACCTTGTGACCGGGCGTCGTTACGCTTGGTTCTTACGCTTCCGCATTCCTGACCATGTAGCAATGAAGAAAGTTCTGGTCATAGGAGGTGGTGAGTGCCCCAGCCATTGTGGGTGTCAGGTGCCATTAGTTTTTTTATATAGTCCTTTTTTCTTTTTGGTAGTCTTTCAGCCAGGGAGGATTCTGACGCTGAGACTATTGTAATTTCAGATTCGGAGTCGTTTCAGCCTCGCTGACGCAAGTCTACCGGTCATGTCTCTTGTGCCTTCTTAGAGCGCCTGGTTCCTCGGGCTCGGGGAACCATGGGCCTGCTGAGCCATCAGCCTCTGGGGGCTCTGTTCCTCAAGCGGCGAATTCCCAACTGCACCCTTCTGCTACATTTGCGGGTAACCCTAATGTTACTTTACCCTCCGTACAGGGTGGATTGTACCCCCCGGTTCTTGCAGGACATTTGCATTTTAATATATTGATGGCAATTGTTCGCCTGCATGACCCAGAAGTTTATGCGCGGTTGTGTTCTTGTCTGATTATCCCGGGTGTCCAGACCTTGGGTGGGTCTATACAGTTTTCCCCGGGGGTGACTTTCCTTCCATGTTGTGCCTTTCATTATAGGATTGCACGGCTGCGTGTCCTACTACATCGTCTTTTCGACTTGTTGGGGGATCCTCTTCTTTATCAGCAGGGGAATTATCAGTCACCGAATGATTCTTCTAGCTAGACTAGTGGGGATGATGTAATCTCTTGTCATTCTATTGTGATCTTTCCCATAAAAAATTCTTAAAAGTTCTGTTTTTTTGTTTAGCGGGTCCTCCGGAGGCCTGGTTCTTTCTGGGCGGATACCTACGGGTTGCCTTATTTTCTTTTCATCTGATTAGGATATGTTTAATTTGCTTATCTGGGTTAGTCCATGTCAGTCCGCATTCCGGTGACCGGGTCGGTGGAGTTCCACCGCATCACTCTAGCGCCCTTTCTAGGGGGGCGAGGCCTTCTCCACAGTGTGCTTTTTGGGGCCTTTTTGACGATGAGGTCCACTCAGCCTTTCATCCTTCTGAGATTGCTAAAATGAGCAGCGCCTTGAGACTCTTATGGGTGAATAGCTGTGCTTTACAAATGCCTAGTTCGCCTCTACCTCCTGCTGCTGGTGGTTATCTCTGGCAGGAACCCGGACATTAAGGTTTGCCTTGGGTTCTTGTCTGTACTGGAACTTGTGTTCCCAAGCGTTTCTTCCATCCCTTGGGGTCGGGTGCCGAGGTGAGACCCCGGTTTTCTGGGTATTGTAGAGCTTGGCTCCTTGGCAAGAGTTTTCTTACCATGGGATAGTTTCTGCAATTTTTACAGTCTTTTTCCAGGTTTTATTATGTAGTTCCCTGGTATTTTGGGATTTTTTCCTTGGGTCTTGTTGACTTGGATTCCAGTTAGTCAAATTTTCCCTGTGGTGTCCTCCTCATCAGGTCTGGTCTCATCTCGGATCTGGGGTGGGCCCAGGGTTCCTGTTAGCATTGGTATAGCTCTGGCTATACCTGTCCTGTTTTCCCTTAGGGGTTCGGGGAAAGGGTTTTCATTGTCTCTCCTTTGGGGAGTCTGGGCCTTTTCCTCCTAGTTGCTGGTGCCCTTGTTTTTAAGAAGGCATGTGCTTCTCTGCCTTTTTTCTTATGAGTTCCATTGGCTTGTTGTTCTCGGTAGGGCAAATGTTGCTCTGGCATAATGGCTAGCATATCAGCCTATGTCTTGGGGCCCGAGACCATTGTCTCATGATAGTCTTTGCACCTTTTGGGTGCTGACTGGCTTTCGGTCCATCTTGGCTCTCGTTTTTTGAGTCTTGTGTCCTGTGGGCAGGTGGTCCTTGCCTTAAGTCCCCTTTTTGGGGGGGCGCTTTTCCCTTTTCCCTTTTCTCCTGTTAAGTGTGGTCAGTCCACGGGTCATCATTACTTCTGGGATATTATCTCCTCCCCTACAGGAAGTGCAAGAGGATTCACCCAGCAGAGCTGCTATATAGCTCCTCCCCTCTACGTCACCTCCAGTCATTCTCTTGCACCCAACGAATAGATAGGATGTGTGAGAGGACTGTGGTGATTTAATTAGTTTATTACCTTCAATCAAAAGTTTGTTATTTTATAATAGCACCGGAGTGTGTTATTCATTCTCTGGTAGAATTTGAAGAAGAATCTACCTGAGTTTTTTTCTATGATTTTAGCCGGAGTAGTTAAGATCATATTGCTGTTTCTCGGCCATCTGAGGAGAGGTAAACTTCAGATCAGGGGACAGCGGGCAGATTAATCTGCAAAGAGGTATGTAGCAGTTTGTTATTTTCTGACATGGAATTGATGAGAAAATCCTGCCATACCGTTATAATGTAAACTCAGCCTTAAATGCAGTAGATGTAGCTGGTATCAGGCTGTCATGTATGTATATTTTACACTTCAGTATTCTGGGGTATGGTACTTCACTGGATTATACTGTATGCATAGACTTAACCTAATTTGCAGGGACTTGCAATAGGTTTTAAATAACAATTAATTTATTGAGGTTAAACGTTTTTTTGCTGGCATGTAAAAACGTTTATTTCTCTGAGGTACTGGGTGAAAAAAATGTTTTGGGCACTATTTTTTCCACTTGGCAATAGTTTTGTTTAATTTAAAGCAGTTCACTGATCTCTCTCACTGTTATGTGTGAGGGGGAGGGGCCATTTTTGGCGCTTTTACTACGCATCAAAAAATCTCAGTCAGAGGTTCATTTTCTTCCTGCATGATCCGGTTCATCTCTACAGAACTCAGGGATCTCCAAAGCCTTGTTTGAGGGAGGTAATCATCACAGCAGAGCTGTGAAGAGTGTAGTTTACTGTGATAAAAAACGTTTTTTTGTGTATTTTTTCTGTGCCAGGGTTAGTTATCCTTGCTAATGGGAACAATCCTTTGCTAAAATTGTTTATTTCTTACAAAGATTTGATGCTATAACTTAGTTATTTTCAACTGTCATAATTTTTTCTGTGCTTCTTATAAGCACAGTTCGTTTTCATATTATTGTAAATTACTTAAAAAGCATTTCCAAGTTGCTAGTTAATTGCTAGTGTGTTAAACATGTCTGATTCAGAGGAAGATACATGTGCTATATGTGCTAATGCCAAAGTGGAGCCCAATAGAAATTTATGTACTAACTGTATTGATGCTACTTTAAATAAGAGTCAATCTGTACAAATTGAACATATTTCACCAGACAACGAGGGGAGAGTTATGCCGACTAACTCGCCTCACGTGTCAGTACCTACATCTCCCGCTCGGGAGGTGCGTGATATTGTAGCGCCGAGTACATCTGGGCGGCCATTTCAAATCACATTACAGGATATGGCTACTGTTATGACTGAAGTTTTGGCTAAATTACCAGAACTTAGAGGCAAGCGTGATCACTCTGGGGTGAGAACAGAGTGCGCTGATAATATTAGGGCCATGTCAGACACTGCGTCACAGGCGGCAGAACATGAGGACGGAGAACTTCATTCTGTGGGTGACGGTTCTGATCCAAATAGATTGGATTCAGATATTTCAAACTTTAAATTTAAGCTGGAAAACCTCCGTGTATTACTAGGGGAGGTGTTAGCGGCTCTGAATGATTGTAACACAGTTGCAATACCAGAGAAAATGTGTAGGTTGGATAAATATTTTGCGGTACCGGCGAGTACTGATGTTTTTCCTATACCTAAGAGACTTACTGAAATTGTTACTAAGGAGTGGGATAGACCCGGTGTACCGTTCTCACCCCCTCCGATATTTAGAAAAATGTTTCCAATAGACGCCACCACACGGGACTTATGGCAAACGGTCCCTAAGGTGGAGGGAGCAGTTTCTACTTTAGCTAAGCGTACCACTATCCCGGTGGAGGATAGCTGTGCCTTTTCTGATCCAATGGATAAAAAATTAGAGGGTTACCTTAAGAAAATGTTTGTTCAACAAGGTTTTATATTGCAACCTCTTGCATGTATTGCGCCTGTCACGGCTGCAGCAGCATTTTGGTTTGAGTCTCTGGAAGAGACACTTCAATCATCTACACTAGATGAGATTACAGACAAACTTAGAACCCTTAAGTTAGCTAACTCATTTATTTCAGATGCCGTAGTACATTTAACTAAACTTACGGCTAAGAATTCCGGATTTGCCATTCAGGCACGCAGAGCACTGTGGCTAAAATCCTGGTCAGCTGATGTTACTTCCAAATCTAAATTGCTTAATATACCCTTCAAAGGGCAAACCTTGTTCGGGCCCGGGTTGAAGGAGATTATCGCTGACATTACAGGAGGTAAAGGCCATGCCCTGCCTCAGGACAAAGCCAAACCTAGGGCTAGACAGTCTAATTTTCGTTCCTTTCGTAATTTCAAAGCAGGAACAGCATCAACCTCCTCTGCACCAAAACAGGAAGGAGCTGTTGCTCGCTACAGACAAGGCTGGAAACCTAACCAGTCCTGGAACAAGGGCAAGCAGGCCAGGAAACCTGCTGCTGCCCCTAAGACAGCATGAATCGAGGGCCCCCGATCCGGGACCGGATCTAGTAGGGGGCAGACTTTCTCTCTTCGCCCAGGCTTGGGCAAGAGATGTTCAGGATCCCTGGGCGTTAGAGATCATATCTCAGGGATACCTTCTGGACTTCAAATCCTCTCCCCCAAGAGGGAGATTTCATCTGTCAAGGTTATCAACAAACCAAATAAAGAAAGCAGCGTTCCTACGCTGCGTACAAGATCTTTTATTAATGGGAGTGATCCATCCAGTTCCGCGGTCGGAACAAGGACAAGGGTTTTACTCAAATCTGTTTGTAGTTCCCAAAAAAGAGGGAACTTTCAGGCCAATCTTGGATTTAAAGATCCTAAACAAATTCCTAAGAGTTCCATCGTTCAAGATGGAAACGATTCGAACAATTCTGCCCATGATCCAAGAGGGTCAGTACATGACCACAGTGGATTTAAAGGATGCTTACCTTCACATAGGAACAGGAAGTAGAAGTTATTATTATTTTTTTACTTCCAGGTCAACAGGAACAGGAAGTAGAGGTTATTTTTTTACTTCCAGGTCAACAGGAACAGGAAGTAGAGGTTATTTTTTGGCGCCAAAACAACACTGGCACTTATTGGCCAGTAATAGCTATAAAAGGAGCTACCATGCTAATCCATCTATAGTCTTGATAAAGGCCCAGTTCTTAGGGCCGAAACGCGTTGACATATATGGTAAGCTTCTTTTCAATTACTGACTAAGTTTGAATAGCAGTTTTGCACTATGTTATATTTGTTTTATTACAGGTATATCTTTGAATGAATTGATCCCTGAGACATAGGATCCATTTCTGTATTTTTTCATCGTTTACACACAGGAATAACTTTTTAGGAGCATCTCTTCACATCTTGTATTCACATAAGGGTCACTTTATAAGTGTGTTATTCACTTTAACACATCCTAAATATTCATTTGGATTATTTTTTCACATTTTTTCCTTTTTCTTTTTTCATTTTTGTGTACACACATTTTTGATTATTCACGCCCACTTCATCACATCATCTTTTCAGGATTTTTTGGATATTCACAATAATTTTTGAAATTTGATTTGAAAACCACTACGTTTTTTTTTCTTTTTTACACACTTCATCATTTCACCGTTTATCGAGGGATATATAAGGATAACTGTTTTAAAATAGAATCTTCATATTGGACATTCACTCTCTGGAAAGAATTTAAAGTTTGGGACCTACATATTTATGGACACCTACTCAGTAAATTGATGTTTTTTTATATTTATATTTTTTATCCAACCATCAACAGCTGTTTTATTGTAATTTATTTTGTGATTAAGATTGTATATTGTTGTGGTTTTTAACCACAATTGTATTGTTTTTTATATAGATATATGCATATTTTATTGTTAATTTCAAGTGGATCCACTTTTGTATCTTGTTTGTATATTTTAGCTATAAGTAGCTTATAAAATATTTTATATACCCCTATAGAATTTCAATATATTTTTTATTTATTTAAATAATCTTGTCACTACTAGTGTCTTAGCCTTTTAGGAGGCGCTCTGTGTATTTATTTTTAGCATTACCTTCACATACCGATTCACAGAGATCATTACCGGTATCTAAGGTTTGCCTTTCTAGACAGGCATTACCAGTTTGTAGCTCTTCCATTCGGACTGGCTACGGCTCCAAGAATCTTCACAAAGGTTCTGGGTACTCTTCTGGCGGTATTAAGACCGCGAGGAATTTCGGTAGCTCCGTACCTAGACGACATTCTGATACAAGCTTCGAGCTTTCAAACTGCCAAGTCTCATACAGAGTTAGTACTGGCGTTTCTAAGGTCGCATGGATGGAAGGTGAACGAAAAGAAGAGTTCTCTCTTTCCACTCACAAGAGTTCCCTTCTTGGGGACTCTGATAGATTCTGTAGAAATGAAGATTTACCTGACAGAAGACAGGTTAACAAAGCTTCAAAATGCATGCCGGGTCCTTCATTCCATTCAACACCCGTCAGTAGCTCAATGCATGGAGGTGATCGGCTTAATGGTAGCGACAATGGACGTAGTACCTTTTGCACGCCTACATCTCAGACCGCTGCAATTGTGCATGCTAAGTCAGTGGAATGGGGATTACTCAGATTTGTCCCCCACTCTGAATCTGAATCAAGAGACCAGAAACTCTCTTCTATGGTGGCTTTATCGGCCACACCTGTCCAGGGGGATGCCATTCAGCAGGCCAGACTGGTCAATTGTAACAACAGACGCCAGCCTACTAGGTTGGGGCGCTGTCTGGAATTCTCTGAAGGCTCAGGGACTATGGAATCAGGAGGAGAGTCTCCTTCCAATAAACATTCTGGAATTGAGAGCAGTTCTCAATGCCCTTCTGGCTTGGCCCCAATTAACAACTCGGGGGTTCATCAGGTTTCAGTCGGACAACATCACGACTGTAGCTTACATCAACCATCAGGGAGGGACAAGAAGCTCCCTAGCAATGATGGAAGTATCGAAGATAATTCGCTGGGCAGAGTCTCACTCTTGCCATCTGTCTGCAATCCACATCCCGGGAGTGGAGAACTGGGAGGCGGATTTCTTAAGTCGTCAGACTTTTCATCCGGGGGAGTGGGAACTTCATCCGAAGGTCTTTGCCCAGATACTTCGACGTTGGGGCAAACCAGAGATAGATCTCATGGCGTCTCGTCAGAACGCCAAGCTTCCTCGCTACGGGTCCAGATCCAGGGATCCGGGAGCGGTTATGATAGATGCTTTGACAGCACCTTGGACCTTCGGGATGGCTTATGTGTTTCCACCCTTCCCGATGCTTCCTCGATTGATTACCAGAATCAAGCAGGAGAGAGCATCAGTGATTCTAATAGCACCTGCATGGCCACGCAGGACTTGGTATGCAGATCTAGTGGACATGTCATCCTGTCCGCCTTGGTCTCTACCTCTGAAACAGGACCTTCTGATTTAGGGTCCATTCAGACATCAAAATCTAACTTCTCTGAAGCTGACTGCTTGGAAATTGAACGCTTGATTTTATCAAAACGTGGGTTTTCTGAGCCAGTTATTGATACCTTAATACAGGCTAGGAAGCCTGTTACCAGAAGGATTTACCATAAAATATGGCGTAAATACTTATATTGGTGCGAATCCAAGAGTTACTCATGGAGTAAGGTTAGGATTCCAAGGATATTGTCTTTTCTACAAGAAGGTTTAGAAAAGGGGTTATCCGCTAGTTCTTTAAAGGGACAGATTTCAGCTCTGTCCATTCTTTTGCACAAACGTCTGTCAGAAGTTCCGGACGTTCAAGCTTTTTGTCAGGCTTTAGCTAGGATCAAGCCTGTGTTTAAAACTGTTGCTCCACCATGGAGTTTGAACTTAGTTCTTAATGTTTTACAGGGTGTTCCGTTTGAACCCCTTCATTCCATTGATATCAAGTTGTTATCTTGGAAAGTTCTGTTTTTAATGGCTATTTCCTCAGCTCGAAGAGTCTCTGAGTTATCTGCCTTACATTGTGATTCTCCTTATCTGATTTTTCATTCAGACAAGGTAGTTCTGCGTACTAAACCTGGGTTCCTACCTAAGGTGGTCACTAACAGGAATATCAATCAAGAGATTGTTGTTCCATCCTTGTGTCCTAATCCTTCCTCGAAGAAGGAACGTCTGCTACACAATCTAGATGTAGTCCGTGCCCTGAAATTTTATCTACAGGCAACTAAGGAGTTTCGGCAAACGTCTTCCCTGTTTGTCGTTTATTCTGGCCAGAGGAGAGGTCAAAAAGCTTCGGCTACCTCTCTCTCGTTTTGGCTTCGTAGCATAATACGATTAGCCTATGAGACTGCTGGACAGCAGCCTCCTGAAAGAATTACAGCTCATTCTACTAGAGCTGTGGCTTCCACTTGGGCCTTTAAGAATGAGGCTTCTGTTGAACAGATTTGCAAGGCTGCAACTTGGTCTTCTCTTCATACTTTTTCCAAATTTTACAAATTTGACACTTTTGCTTCTTCGGAGGCTGTTTTTGGGAGAAAGGTTCTTCAGGCAGTGGTTCCCTCCGTATAAAGAGCCTGCCTGTCCCTCCCGTCATCCGTGTACTTTTGCTTTGGTATTGGTATCCCAGAAGTAATGATGACCCGTGGACTGACCACACTTAACAGGAGAAAACAAAATTTATGCTTACCTGATAAATTCCTTTCTCCTGTAGTGTGGTCAGTCCACGGCCCGCCCTGTTTTTTATGGCAGGCTAAAGATTTTTTTTGGATTATACTCCAGTCACCACTACACCCTTGGGCTTCTCCTTTCTCGTTGGTCCTTTGGTCGAATGACTGGAGGTGACGTAGAGGGGAGGAGCTATATAGCAGCTCTGCTGGGTGAATCCTCTTGCACTTCCTGTAGGGGAGGAGATAATATCCCAGAAGTAATGATGACCCGTGGACTGACCACACTACAGGAGAAAGGAATTTATCAGGTAAGCATAAATTTTGTTTTTTCAGGGATAGTGATGACTGTGAGTTTTGTCTCTCTGGGTTTTCTGTGTTCCTCCAGTTTTCTGGTCGCACTCTTCCTGATGTGGCTTGTTTTCTGCCCTCTCTCTGAGTGGGGTTGGGACTCTAATCCCCGGATTTAGCCCTGTCTATGACATGTTAGTCTACCTGTGCATTAGCGGTCTTTGGTGACAATCCTGTTAGTTCAGGATACTAGGACAGTGTTCTGGTCTTCTTTGACTTTTTCAGCTCCTTCTAGCCTTTTCAGGCTGCATGGGGTCCCTGTTGAGGTGCTCTCTGAGCCCTCTGGGGGGCTGGATCCTCTGGGTAATCTCTCTGTTGAGGGGATGTTCACCTAGGGGCTTGTTTGTATTGCTGGTGCCTCTTCTCTGGCTGCAGGGTTTTTCGTTTGGGTGGTGCTTTCAGTTATTTTTTTGCGGTCTGGGGCACTCGCCTTGGGCCCTTTTAGCTGGGTAGCTGGGCAAGGGGGTTTCCTTTTGGCCTTGCTTCTGCAGTTTGCATTAGGGCATGCTATTTAGCTGTCTGTGTGGTTGCTTGTTGTTGAGATATTTTCTGTTTCTCTTTCTGGTCTCTGACCTTGTTGCGTTTGCTGGTGATGCCTTTTTTTCTGGCATCTGGTTGGGTTTTATTGAGCCTCGTGAGCTGGACCTGGTTGGTCTTCTGGAAGACCTGGTTCTAGTTCCTTTTTTCTTCCTACCTTGCTTCCTCCCTCTGGGCAGTGACGTGCGGTGGGGTCTGAGACTGGTGAGGCACTAGATATGATACGCTGGAGAAACACATATACCGCACGCCGCAAGCACCCCAAACAGGGCAGGTTTTAGTTTATTGCTGAACCAGTGCATAGATTAAATAATAAGCTGATGGGTGAGAGCATGTTATTAACCATGGTGTTACTGATCAGCTGATTATTTTACTTTTGCGCTGGTTCAGCTATAATGAAAACCTTACCTGTTGGGGGTACTTGAGGACCACAGTTAAAGGACCAGTCAACATAGTAGATTTGCATAATCAACAAATTTAAGATAACAAGACAATGTAATTGCACTTAGTCTGAACTTCAAATGAGAAGTACGTTTTTTTTTTCTGACAATTTTAAAAGTTATGTCTTTTTCCACTCAACCTGTACCATGTGACAGCCATCAGCCAATCACAAATGCATACACGTACCATGTGACAGCCATCAGCCATTCACAAATACATACACACTTATTCTTGCACATGCTCAGTAGGAGCTGGTGACTCAAAAAGTTTAAATATAAAAAGACTGTTCACTGAATACTGCTAGCTGTCCAAATAATTACATCTATTTAAAGGGACACTGAACCCATTTTTTTTTTGTAATTCAGATAGAGCATGCAATTTAAAGCAACTTTCTAATTTACTCCTATTGTTAATTTTTCTTCATTCTCTTGCTATCTTTATTTGAAAAAGAGGGCATCTAACCTTTTTTTTTATTATTCAGAACTCTGGACAGCACTTTTTTATTGGTGGATGAATGTATCCACCAATCAGCAAGGACAACCCAGGTTGTTCACCAAAAATGGGCAGACATCTAAACTTACATTTTTGCATTTCAAATAAAGATACCAAGAGAATGAAGAAAGTTTTATAATAAGAGTAAATTAGAAAGTTGCTTAAAATGTCATGCTCTATCTGAATCACGAAAGAAAAATGTTGGGTTCAGTGTCCCTTTAAGCCAGGGTATAATCACTTTATTGTTCATACACTGAGCTGCTTATATAATTATACAACTTCTAATCTGCAACATCAATAACCTACATTTAATATCCTGAGCTACTTAAATAAACACGTGTTAGGGTTCATCAATATCTATACACAATACCTCCATCAATAATATTGTCACTAACCTATAGATAGACAAGCCCTCTATGCATCTTATCACAACAACAAACACAGGCTCATTACTTCCTACTCTCACTCTGCACCCTTCTTCTGTAAACCCCTGTTTTCAACCTCTTGCTGTCATTGTACCCCCTCCCACAGCAGTCCTTCCTCACACTCACACTGTAGCATCATGACTCTCACAGTCACAAGAGCAATACTCACTTGAACATAAAAAGTTTTTGTGTAACTGACTGTAGATAAATCCCAAATCCAAGGCAAATGTATCTAATGTGCTTTAAAACATATTAAATGTGTATTAAATGTCATAGGAGTATCCCATTTCTTTATATATTCACTCCGCACACAGCACAATCACCTATACATATTGTCAGTGCTCCTTGATTTGCCCTGAGGTAGCAAAGGTCTTTTTGCGGCAGAATATCCAATAACGGCAATGAGCAATCTCTCTATTGAACAGAAGTACAATGCTCAAAAATGAAACCATTAAGAGTAAGCAAAATTACATCAGCTCTATGGCTGTACTCACATACATAAGGTTCTAATCCGTTGTAGTAATGGCAAAAAAGTACTTTGTCCTGCAGTCATGAGTACTGTCCCTTTAAGACAAGGCACCGCTCCGTAACAGCAGCTCCTTAATGGGACATACATATAAATGTCTCTATATACAGCAGCTCCTTAATGTGACATACATATAAATATCTCTATATACAGCAGCTCCTTAATGTGACATAAATATAAATGTCTCTATATACAGCAGCTCCTTAATGTGACATACATATAAATGTCTCTATATACAGCAGCTCCTTAATGTGACATACATATAAATGTCTCTATATACAGCAGCTCCTTAATGTGACATACATATAAATGTCTCTATATACAACAGCTCCTTAATGTGACATACATATAAATGTCTCTATATACAGCAGCTCCTTAATGGGACATACATATAAATGTCTCTATATACAGCAGCTCCTTAATGGGACATACATATAAATATCTCTATATACAGCAGCTCCTTAATGTGACATACATATAAATGTCTCTATATACAGCAGCTCCTTAATGTGACATACATATAAATGTCTCTATATACAGCAGCTCCTTAATGTGACATACATATAAATATCTCTATATACAGCAGCTCCTTAATGTGACATACATATAAATATCTCTATATACAGCAGCTCCTTAATGTGACATACATATAAATGTCTCTATATACAGCAGCTCCTTAATGTGACATACATATAAATGTCTCTATATACAGCAGCTCCTTAATGTGACATACATATAAATGTCTCTATATACAGCAGCTCCTTAATGTGACATATATATAAATATCTCTATATACAGCAGCTCCTTAATGTGACATACATATAAATGTCTCTATATACAGCAGCTCCTTAATGTGACATACATATAAATGTCTCTATATACAGCAGCTCCTTAATGTGACATATATATAAATGTCTCTATATACAGCAGCTCCTTAATGTGACATACATATAAATGTCTCTATACACAGCAGCTCCTTAATGGGACATACATATAAATATCTCTATATACAGCAGCTCCTTAATGTGACATACATATAAATATCTCTATATACAGCAGCTCCTTAATGTGACATACATATAAATGTCTCTATACACAGCAGCTCCTTAATGGGACATACATATAAATGTCTCTATATACAGCAGCTCCAGCTTAATGGGACATACATATAAATGTCTCTATATACAGCAGCTCCTTAATGGGACATACATATAAATGTCTCTATATACAGCAGCTCCAGCTTAATGGGACATACATATAAATGTCTCTATATACAGCAGCTCCTTAATGGGACATACATATAAATGTCTCTATATACAGCAGCTCCTTAATGGGACATATATATAAATGCCTCTATATACAGCAGCTCCTTAATGGGACATATATATAAATGTCTCTATATACAGCAGCTCCTTAATGGGACATATATATAAATGTCTCTATATACAGCAGCTCCAGCTTAATGGGACATACATATAAATGTCTCTATATACAGCAGCTCCTTAATGGGACATACATATAAATGTCTCTATATACAGCAGCTCCTTAATGTGACATACATATAAATGTCTCTATATACAGCAGCTCCTTAATGTGACATACATATAAATATCTCTATATACAGCAGCTCCTTAATGTGACATACATATAAATATCTCTATATACAGCAGCTCCTTAATGTGACATACATATAAATGTCTCTATATACAGCAGCTCCTTAATGTGACATACATATAAATGTCTCTATATACAGCAGCTCCTTAATGTGACATACATATAAATGTCTCTATATACAGCAGCTCCTTAATGTGACATATATATAAATATCTCTATATACAGCAGCTCCTTAATGTGACATACATATAAATGTCTCTATATACAGCAGCTCCTTAATGTGACATACATATAAATGTCTCTATATACAGCAGCTCCTTAATGTGACATATATATAAATGTCTCTATATACAGCAGCTCCTTAATGTGACATACATATAAATGTCTCTATACACAGCAGCTCCTTAATGGGACATACATATAAATATCTCTATATACAGCAGCTCCTTAATGTGACATACATATAAATATCTCTATATACAGCAGCTCCTTAATGTGACATACATATAAATGTCTCTATACACAGCAGCTCCTTAATGGGACATACATATAAATGTCTCTATATACAGCAGCTCCTTAATGTGACATACATATAAATGTCTCTATATACAGCAGCTCCAGCTTAATGGGACATACATATAAATGTCTCTATATACAGCAGCTCCTTAATGGGACATACATATAAATGTCTCTATATACAGCAGCTCCAGCTTAATGGGACATACATATAAATGTCTCTATATACAGCAGCTCCTTAATGGGACATACATATAAATGTCTCTATATACAGCAGCTCCTTAATGGGACATATATATAAATGTCTCTATATACAGCAGCTCCTTAATGGGACATATATATAAATGTCTCTATATACAGCAGCTCCAGCTTAATGGGACATACATATAAATGTCTCTATATACAGCAGCTCCTTAATGGGACATACATATAAATGTCTCTATATACAGCAGCTCCTTAATGTGACATACATATAAATGTCTCTATATACAGCAGCTCCTTAATGTGACATATATATAAATATCTCTATATACAGCAGCTCCTTAATGTGACATACATATAAATGTCTCTATATACAGCAGCTCCTTAATGTGACATATATATAAATATCTCTATATACAGCAGCTCCTTAATGTGACATACATATAAATGTCTCTATATACAGCAGCTCCAGCTTAATGGCATTGGGACATACATATACATGTCTCTATATACAGCAGCTCCAGCTTAATGCCATTGGGACATACATATAAATGTCTCTATATACAGCAGCTCCTTAATGTGACATACATATAAATGTCTCTATATACAGCAGCTCCAGCTTAATGGGACATACATATAAATGTCTCTATATACACTGGTCTGGTCCCGTGCGTCCACACTCCACTGATGCTCCCCCTTATGCAGAATACCGAAGTGTGTGTATAACAACCCCTGCTTCAAGTTCAACCCGTGCTCACTATGGCCAAAAATAGTATTGCTATGAGAAAAATGGAGCACCGAGTCCGCCAAAGGGGTTAAAATCTATACTTTATTTAGACAGAAAGTCTGACAGACATGCGTACAGGGTCAAATGACCCCCGGGGTAAAACTGTATCTATAGTATACAGTTTTACCCCAGGGGTCATTTGACCCTGTACGCATGTCTGTCAGACTTTCTGTCTAAATAAAGTATAGATTTTAACCCCTTTGGCGGACTAGGTGCTCCATTTTTCTCATAGCAATACTCACCTTCCATTGTGCCCTTCTCTGTGTCGGTGTAGTCCCCCCTCCCTGGGGCCTCCCCCTCTCACTGATCCTTGCTCAAACTCGAGCTCAGTGAACAAGCTCTGCTGCCTGCCTCCCCTCCTAACAGTGTGCTGGATGGTGCCTGACTGCTCCTCCTACCTTACTCCCTGGTCGCGACCGAGTCCAGACTCCTCCACGCACACAGTAGGCACTGGCAGGCACTAGTGACTTGACCAAGGCCAAGCTGATCGTACAGACCACTTCTGGAATGTGCAATGCATACACTTCGGCAGGGCAGGCACGCCGCACACGTCTCTCTCAGGCTCAGCAGCTCCCTCCTGCTCACTCTTCCCGCCTGAAGTACTAGTGATGTCCAGCAGCCCAGCAGGCACGCCTCCCCGGCAGCGCTGAAGCTGATTGGCTGTGTGATCCAGCTCCATCATGGAGGCGGTTTGGAGAACCGCCTCCATTGGAGCTTAATGGGGGCCTGGCAAAACACCACTGGGTGGTGCTAGCTCTAAAGCTGAGCTGACTACATTCAGATCCATTGTTACGCAATTTATGGAGGGCAGCGGACCAGCTCACTGCCTCCTCCTAATTGCGCAACATGATGAATTTAATTTTGCAGCGCAAGCGCAGTAGGATCACATTTCAAATATTAAAATAATGATGATGATGTGGGTAATCAACAGCGGGGGGGTGGGGGGGATACCCTTGGGGGTGGCCCCAAAAAAAATAAAAAAAGACAAAAAATATATTTTTTTTTAATAAACATTATTTGAAATCTTTCTCTTCTCTGATTGGACAGGGGAGGCGCCGCCTCCCCTGCCTCCTATTACTGCACGTCACTGCCTCTGGGAGTTGTTAGTCAGGGTCCCCTAGTCGGTCTGGGGGTGTGTGGCTGGGATTTGCTTCTGAGCAAGGGTTTCTCAGTTCTGTTGGTTTGGTTGTGGCTGCTCTCGGTCTCTAGCCAGGCCTTGGAACTTTCTGTTGATTGGTGTCCTTGGGGCCTTTTTCTTACTTTATATTTGTTCCCTGTTTTCGGATGAAGTGGGAATTTTTCTTTATTGGTTGTGGTTCAGGTCTGGTGCCCTCAGATTGGGCCGCCTCTTACCCTCCCATTTTGGCATTCAGTGTCCTCTTTGGCTTGGGTATAGTTTTGAATGTGGCTGTGGACTCTTTCCCATTAGGAAGAAAAACATAAATTATGCTTACCTGATAATTTCATTTTCTTCCATGGGAAAGAGTCCACAGCCCACCACATGTTTTTTTGAAGCGTTCTGTGTACAGTCTTCTGGCACCCTTTCACCCTGATATTTCTTCCACGCTTCCTTGTTCCTCAGCAGAATGACTGGGGGATGAGAGAAGTGGGAGGAGTATTTAAGCCTTTGGCTGGGTGTCTTTGCCTCCTCCTAGTGGCCAGGTTCTTATTTCTCAAAAGTACTGAATGCAGCTGTGGACTCTTTCCCACGGAAGAAAATGAAATTATCAGGTAAGCATAATTTATGTTATACTTTATTCTGAACAATAAAATATGTATCAGCAAAAAAAAATCTAAATAAAAATGTCTCAGCATTTACATAATGTTTTTAATGCAATTCCTTTGTTAATATAAAATGTTTTGTCATCAAGTTCAGTTTAAATCTTCCTTATATGCCTCTTCCTGCTCATCTTTATGCATACCTATCTGTCTTTCTGTCTATTTATCTCTGTCTATTTGTCTTTCTCTCTGTCTCTCTGTTATCTGTCTATCTATTATCTCTCTATATTGGTCTATCTGTTTATATGTAAGCAACTATCTACTAGTCTGTATCTATTTATATATCTGTCTATCTATTTAAGCCTGTTTTCTAGCCATCTGTTTAAATGTCTGTATCTATGAATGTGTGTATGTCTGAGGAAGGGGATACATTGTCCCCGAAACGTTACAACACGGTCACAGTAAAAATTGGCTTTTGAAAAATCCAGCGAGTGCAAGTTTTTGTCTACCATGTTTATTACATCTCACTAGCACCCTGGTAGTTGGATTTAAGTGAGAGTGCACTTTCTTGCTAATATATATATATATATATATATATATATATATATATATATATATATATATATATATATATATATATATATATAATATACAAGCAAGTCCAAAGCACAAATCCATAGGCAGGTTTAAAAATAGTAAAAAAATTACCTTTATTTACAAAAATAGTGTTGCATAAGGTATGCAGTGCATAGCCGTGTTCCTCAGCAGACATGTTTCGTGCACACTGCACTTGTTCACTGCATAGAGGAACAACGGCTCTTTCCAACTTTTTATACATTTTAACTATTAAAGGTACATATTACATTAGTATTGCATACCCTACTGCATTTTCTAACACAAATATCCTGGCTACTAATGATATAATCCTAATGGTCAAATAATATTTCTAACCCATATATATCAGACCTTATCAGGATAATTTTTTCCTTTTTATTGTTTTTAGGAATTGTAAAAATTCTCACTTTTATTTTGTATAATTAGGTTCTATTTCTATTTACTAAGGCCTAGATTTAGAGTTCGGCGGTAGCCGTCAAAACCAGCGTTAGAGGCTCCTAACGCTGGTTTTGGGCGCCCGCTGGTATTTGGAGTCAGTGATTAAAGGGTCTAACGCTCACTTTACAGCCGCGACTTTTCCATACCGCAGATCCCCCTACGCCATTTGCGTAGCCTATCTTTTCAATGGGATCTTTCTAACGCTGGTATTTAGAGTCGTTTCTGCAGTGAGCGTTAGAGCTCTAACGACAAGATTCCAGCCGCCTGAAAAAAGCAGGAGTTAAGAGCTTTCTGGCTAACGCCGGTTCATAAAGCTCTTAACTACTGTACCCTAAAGTACACTAACACCCATAAACTACCTATGTACCCCTAAACCGAGCTCCCCCCACACCGCCGCCACTCGATTAAAATTTTTAACCCCTAATCTGCCGACCGCCACCTACGTTATACTTATGTACCCCTAATCTGCTGCCCCTAACCCCGCCGACCCCTATATTATATTTATTAACCCCTAACTTGCCCCACACAACGTCGCCGCAAGCTACTTAAAATAATTAACCCCTAATCTTCCGACCGCAAATCGCCGCCACCTACGTTATCCCTATGTACCCCTAATCTTCTGCCCCTAACATCGCCGACCCCTATGTTATATTTATTAACCCCTAATCTGCCCCCCACAACGTCGCCGACACCTACCTACACTTATTAACCCCTAATCTGCCGAGCGGACCTGAGCGCTACTATAATAAAGTTATTAACCCCTAATCCGCCTCACTAACCCTATCATAAATAGTATTAACCCCTAATCTGCCCTCCCTAACATCGCCGACACCTACCTTCAATTATTAACCCCTAATCTGCCGACCGGAGCTCACCGCTATTCTAATAAATGTATTAACCCCTAAAGCTAAGTCTAACCCTAACACTAACACCCCCCTAAGTTAAATATAATTTTTATCTAACGAAATAAATTAACTCTTATTAAATAAATGATTCCTATTTAAAGCTAAATACTTACCTGTAAAATAAATCCTAATATAGCTACAATATAAATTATAATTATATTATAGCTATTTTAGGATTAATATTTATTTTACAGGCAACTTGGTATTTATTTTAACCAGGTACAATAGCTATTAAATAGTTAAGAACTATTTAATAGTTACCTAGTTAAAATAATTACAAATTTACCTGTAAAATAAATCCTAACCTAAGATATAATTAAACCTAACACTACCCTATCAATAAAATAATTAAATAAACTACCTACAATTACCTACAATTAACCTAACACTACACTATCAATAAATTAAACACAATTGCTACAAATAAATACAATTAAATCAACTATCTAAAGTACAAAAAATAAAAAAGAACTAAGTTACAGAAAATAAAAAAATATTTACAAACATAAGAAAAATATTACAACAATTTTAAACTAATTACACCTACTCTAAGCCCCCTAATAAAATAACAAAGACCCCCAAAATAAAAAATTCCCTACCCTATTCTAAATTTAAAAAGTTACAAGCTCTTTTACCTTACCAGCCCTGAACAGGGCCCTTTGCGGGGCATGCCCCAAGAAGTTCAGCTCTTTTGCCTGTAAAAGAAAACATACAATACCCCCCCCCCCAACATTACAACCCACCACCCACATACCCCTAATCTAACCCAAACCCCCCTTAAATAAACCTAACACTAAGCCCCTGATGATGTTCCTACCTTGTCTTCACCATGCCAGGTTCACCGATCCGTCCTGGCTCCAAGATCTTCATCCAACCCAAGCGGGGGCTAGACATCCACTGAAGAAGTCCAGAAGAGGGTCCAAAGTCTTCCTCCTATCCGGCAAGAAGAGGACATCCGGACCGGCAAACATCTTCTCCAAGCGGCATCTTCTATGTTCTTCCATCCGATGACGACCGGCTCCATCTTGAAGACCTCCAGCGCGGATCCATCCTCTTCTTCCGACGACTAGACGACGAATGACGGTTCCTTTAAGGGACGTCATCCAAGATGGCGTCCCTCGAATTCCGATTGGCTGATAGGATTCTATCAGCCAATCGGAATTAAGGTAGGAATTTTCTGATTGGCTGATGGAATCAGCCAATCAGAATCAAGTTCAATCCGATTGGCTGATCCAATCAGCCAATCAGATTGAGCTCGCATTCTATTGGCTGTTCCGATCAGCCAATAGAATGCGAGCTCAATCTGATTGGCTGATTGGATCAGCCAATCGGATTGAACTTGATTCTGATTGGCTGATTCCATCAGCCAATCAGAAAATTCCTACCTTAATTCCGATTGGCTGATAGAATCCTATCAGCCAATCGGAATTCGAGGGACGCCATCTTGGATGACGTCCCTTAAAGGAACCGTCATTCGTCGTCTAGTCGTCGGAAGAAGAGGATGGATCCGCGCTGGAGGTCTTCAAGATGGAGCCGGTCGTCATCGGATGGAAGAACATAGAAGATGCCGCTTGGAGAAGATGTTTGCCGGTCCGGATGTCCTCTTCTTGCCGGATAGGAGGAAGACTTTGGACCCTCTTCTGGACTTCTTCAGTGGATGTCTAGCCCCCGCTTGGGTTGGATGAAGATCTTGGAGCCAGGACGGATCGGTGAACCTGGCATGGTGAAGACAAGGTAGGAACATCATCAGGGGCTTAGTGTTAGGTTTATTTAAGGGGGGTTTGGGTTAGATTAGGGGTATGTGGGTGGTGGGTTGTAATGTTGGGGGGGGGGGTATTGTATGTTTTCTTTTACAGGCAAAAGAGCTGAACTTCTTGGGGCATGCCCCGCAAAGGGCCCTGTTCAGGGCTGGTAAGGTAAAAGAGCTTGTAACTTTTTAAATTTAGAATAGGGTAGGGAATTTTTTATTTTGGGGGTCTTTGTTATTTTATTAGGGGGCTTAGAGTAGGTGTAATTAGTTTAAAATTGTTGTAATATTTTTCTTATGTTTGTAAATATTTTTTTATTTTCTGTAACTTAGTTCTTTTTTATTTTTTGTACTTTAGATAGTTGATTTAATTGTATTTATTTGTAGCAATTGTGTTTAATTAATTTATTGATAGTGTAGTGTTAGGTTAATTGTAGGTAATTGTAGGTAGTTTATTTAATTATTTTATTGATAGGGTAGTGTTAGGTTTAATTATATCTTAGGTTAGTATTTATTTTACAGGTAAATTTGTAATTATTTTAACTAGGTAACTATTAAATAGTTCTTAACTATTTAATAGCTATTGTACCTGGTTAAAATAAATACAAAGTTACCTGTAAAATAAATATTAATCCTAAAATAGCTATAATATAAATGTAATTTATATTGTAGCTATATTAGGATTTATTTTACAGGTAAGTATTTAGCTTTAAATAGGAATCATTTATTTAATAAGAGTTAATTTATTTCGTTAGATAAAAATTATATTTAACTTAGGGGGGTGTTAGTGTTAGGGTTAGACTTAGCTTTAGGGGTTAATACATTTATTAGAATAGCGGTGAGCTCCGGTCGGCAGATTAGGGGTTAATAATTGAAGGTAGGTGTCGGCGATGTTAGGGAGGGCAGATTAGGGGTTAATACTATTTATGATAGGGTTAGTGAGGCGGATTAGGGGTTAATAACTTTATTATAGTAGCGCTCAGGTCCGCTCGGCAGATTAGGGGTTAATAAGTGTAGGTAGGTGTCGGCGACGTTGTGGGGGGCAGATTAGGGGTTAATAAATATAACATAGGGGTCGGCGATGTTAGGGCAGCAGATTAGGGGTACATAGGGATAACGTAGGTGGCGGCGGTTTACGGAGCGGCAGATTAGGGGTTAAAAGTGTAATGCAGGGGTCAGCGATAGCGGGGGCGGCAGATTAGGGGTTAATAAGTGTAAGGCTAGGGGTGTTTAGACTCGGGGTACATGTTAGGGTGTTAGGTGCAGACGTAGGAAGTGTTTCCCCATAGGAAACAATGGGGCTGCGTTAGGAGCTGAACGCTGCTTTTTTGCAGGTGTTAGGTTTTTTTTCAGCTCAAACAGCCCCATTGTTTCCTATGGGAGAATCGTGCACGAGCACGTTTTTGAGGCCGGCCGCGTCCGTAAGCAACTCTGGTATCGAGAGTTGTATTTGCGGTAAAAATGCTCTACGCTCCTTTTTTGGAGCCTAACGCAGCATTTGTTTGAACTCTCGATACCAGAGTTAAATTTATGGTGCGGCCAGAAAAAAACCCGCGGAGCGTTAACAGCCCTTTTACCGCCGAACTCTAAATCTAGCCGTATGTGCCTTATAAGAACAATTATGGGACTATACGTTTTTCCTAAATATATAAGCCAATGTCCCTCCTGAAGTTTAGTCCACCTGGGATAGAAGTATTAAGGGTAAAGATCCAAAAAACCTCTCTAAGGTTCAATTTATTCTCCCTATTTCCCCCTCTTTTCCACTTGGGTACATGGTCAATTCCCTGAACTTCCAAAAGTTTTGGGTCAGAGTTGTGACATTCCATAAAATGTTTAGCAATTGGAGTAGTAGAGTTATCATCCTCAATGGATCTGAGATGTTGTAACACCCTATCCTTTAGGGATCTCTTGGTTCTCCCTATATACTGTTTCAGACATCCTCTACACGTGAGGAGATAAATTACATGTGTTGTATTACAATTTATGTGAAATTTTATCTCATGTGTACGACTCGTGGTGGTGGATCACACATTTTACAAATGTTTTTTCTACATTTGAAAAAAACTTTCTATTGTTGTTCTCTTTAGGGAGATCTTATGGTGATACAAGATTACCTATTGTTTTACCCTTTGTAGAGATAAATTCACACCCATCCTGTATTATTTTCTTCATGACGGGATCTGCACTCAGTATCAGGATACTATCCCTAATGATTTTTCATATCTCTCCATACTGAGTGCTATAAGCCGTAATGAATTTCGGTTTTTGTTTATATTCCTTTTTGTTTCTTGTTAGTAGGTTAGAAGTTTCTCTCTGGGGATACAATCGACATCTATTTTGGCCTTGTTGAGGATATTTTCATTATATAATCTTTCTTTTAAGCGTTGTGCCATACTATTAACCTGTTTTTCATAATTAGTTTGATTGGAACAGTTCCGTTTTGCACGTATGAACTGTTCTTTGGGTATACCCAAAAGAGTATGTCGGGGATGATTGGAGCTAAATTCTAAAATGGTGTTCCCTGCTGTGGATTTTCTGAAAAGATCAGTCTCAATATTTTGTTCTTCTATATTCGCTGATATTTTAACATAAATTTTTTTTATATGATTCTGAAGTTAATTCCACAATTATTCCTATTCAAATAGGTGCAGAATGCTTCTGTCTCTGTCTCTCCACAGTTCAAGATAAAAAAACAGGTTGACTATATAACGAGCATACAAAATAATGTTCTGTCTATAGGGATTCCCATACCCAAAAACGTGAGACTGCTCCCACCAAACCATAAACAGGTTGGCATAACAAGGGGCGAATTTCGCCCCCATAACAGTCCCACGTCTCTGGAGATAGAAGCCCCCATCAAACATAAAAAATTATGTGTTAGAAGATAGTAAATAGAATTCAGTACAAATTGTTTTGTATTCTTTTCATAATTACTATATCTTTCAAGAAAATACCCAATACCATTAAGGCCTTTAGCATGTTGTATAGAGTGACGAGACATCAGCTACAAAAAAGCGATAGGATTGTTTCCATTTGATCTGTTGCAGTTCTAATAGTAAAGATGTTGTGTCCTGTATGTGACTATGAAGTTTTTTTACTAAAGGTTGAAGGAAATGATCCATAAGTTCTGATAATGGTTCATTCAGTGATTCAATACCTGCGATTATAGGATGTCCTGGGGGTTCATAAGATCTTTATGTACTTTGGGAAAGTAGTGGTATATGGGAGTTAATGGATACTCAGGGATAAGATTTTCTTCTACCGCTTGTGTAATGATGTTATTATATCTAGCAGCTTTGATAATCTCTTTGAGTAGATTTCTATAATGGTCAACAGGATTTCCCCCTTAGTCTTAGATATACTTCTTTATCATTAAGTTGTCTTTGTGCTTCCCTAGTATAGGCTGCTCTGTCCAATACCACCACGTTCCCTCCCTTATCCAATGGTCTCATCACTATTCTCCTATCTTGTGCAAGTTCTATCAATGCTTCCTTTTCTTTTCTTGCCATGTTTGTTTTTTTAACGGTATTTATATCATTAGTTGTACAATAGAGTTTTCTTAATTTTTCTTCCACTACTTTTTGAAATATTTCTACAGCATTAGACCTAGAGTGCACTGGATAAAAATTGCTCTTTTTCCTGCAATTGCTGAAATCAATATGGGACTCATTAAGTCATCCCTTGTATCATTACCCTCACTTTGTAAAGTGCATTGAACAAGTGCAGTGTGCACGAAACATGTCTGCTGAGGAACACAGCTATACTCTGCATACCTTATGCAACACTGGATGTTTTTACTATTTTTGGAAATAAAGGTTTATTTTTTTACTATTTTTAAACCTGCCTATGGATTTGTGTTTTGGACTTGCTTGTATATTCTAAATCAATATGAGCATGAGCAAATTCAAACAACTAATACACATTGCACACATACTAATTACTAAGAAAGCACACCTGAACACAATTTACTTTGCAAACCAGTACATCATTAAACATTTACATAGGGTATATAAGCACGCTATAAGCATGGCTTCTTTGACTGTATTGCTTTTTAGAGTTAGGTGCAGGTCAAGGCATTGGAGGGTTTGGTGAGATTTGAGAGAGTAGAGAGATTTGAGAGTTAGTTAGTGAGCGAGAGTGTGTTAGTGAGCAAGAGTGTTAGTGAGCAAGAGTGTGTTAGTGAGCAAGAGTGTTAGTGAGCCAGAGTGTGTTAGTGAGCCAGAGTGTGTTAGTGAGCCAGAGTGTGTTAGTGAGCGAGAGTTAGTGAGCGAGACTTAGTGAGAGTTAGTGTGTTAGTGAGCGAGAGTTAGTGAGAGTTAGTGTGTTAGTGAGTGAGAGTTTTGTTCCTACATTCATCATATTAACACATTTACAGCAAACACATTCAATACATACATACACTTATCACTAACACTACATACACTCCATACCCCATTCCCTCTCATACTGCACTCATTACCCCATTCCCTTTCATCCCATAGGTTTTTGTTTTATTAAATTAAATTATTGTTTACATAGCCTCATTTTCGTCTTTTTCAACATATACGCTTGTCTGTTTAATACCCCCTACCCTCTTTTATTTATATCCCATTCACACTTTCAGCACTTTTGTTCATTATTTTGACCCCCTTTCGTTTGGGAACCTTCACATTTTGTTTGAGTATGTCGGGAGAGGAAGCAGATTAGCCCGGAGCTATTAGAGATTATTAGGCAGGAGGCTAGGGCTGAGTTCAGGGATTAGCTTGTAGAGGAGGCTAGGCAGGAGGCTAGGCAGGAGAGAGGGAGGGGGAGAGGAATGGGACAGGAAGGGGGAGAGGAAGGGGCGGGTGGACCTAGCCACATTGTTGAAGATGGTGGTGTGCAGCATAGACAGGGAGCTTCACAGGCCGGGAAACAGAGGCTCACATCGCATGGGAAACCCAGGCAGATGGAGGAGAGATATACCATGGATGAGAAGGAGGCCCTTATAGAGGCGTATATGGAGAGGGCTAGGAGGCTGCAGGCACCGAAGGCCACCCCTAAGGATAAGAGGAAGTGGTTGAACAAGATCAGGGATGCCGTAAATGCAGTGGGGGTTTATAATAGGGATGTGAAGTCTATTCAGCATCGTTACCAGGACTGCAGAGCTGAACTGAAAAGAAAGCTCACAAGGGAGAGGGAATACCTAGCCGGGACCGGTGGCGGTCCGGAAAAAATATTTGAGTTTTCCCACTGGGAGGAAATGATGTGTCCAAACATCTCCGAGGTGGCCATAGTCGGTATCGAAGGAGTTGATACCGGGAACCTGCCTCTCTCATCTGCCGGTAAGCTCATTTACTAATCTCTTTACATCCACCTCATAACCCATTCACATTCAAAATTTACGCTTTTTTTTATACATTATTACGTAAACACATTCACAATTACCTTGCGAAAGTTGCATTTCAAGAAAAGCCATCACATTAGTATCTAGTCTACAGATTAGGTGTGCATTTAAACAGATTTAAGTCAAACGCAAAAAGACATTCAGATTGACCATATAGATATCAGAAAGACGGGTTTGCAAATGCGGAAATCGTATTGATTGCTTTTGCTTACAATTGAATTACAAAGGCAGCCTCATTAATACACTTTCAAATAGAACATTTACATCTTTATTTGGAACTGTGCTAATATCTTGATTTCTTTATTTTTCAAATAGACAGAGTCTGAGGATGGGGAGGAGGCAGCACAGCACCCACAGGCTTCTCCTTCACCCAGGCCTGAGAGTGGTGCAGATGACTCGCCACCTCGGGGAGACATGGAAGACATCCCTGTACCATCATCCCCTGAAGAAGCCCTGCTGCAGAAGAGATCCCTGCAGCAGCCCCTCATGCACGAGCAGCCCGCCATGCAGCAGCTCCTCAGGAAAACATACCCCTAGAGATAGCAGAGGTGCAGATCTTGACTGATTTCCTCGAGGAGATGCGTGCCTCCGGGAGGGAACAGGCGGAAAGCAGAATGTACCTGACAGGAGTACTGAATGATATTTGCAAAGGCCAAAGAGAGATTTTGAATATTTTTAAGGATAAGTTGCAGGTCCTCCAGGAGGTGCAAAACGCACCATCTGCTCCTGAGCCTCCTCCATCTTCTCCTCTGCCTCAATCTCCTTCTCAGCCTGGTGATCCCTTAACCACTCACAGTACTCCTCCCCCTCACATCTCCTATGAGAACTCGTCGGAGGGGGCAGTTGCCCCCCCCCCAAAAGCCTCAGTCTCTTGGGAAGAGGGGAAGGAAGTAATTTTGTATATATTTTTATTTATTTAATGTGTAAAGGATAGGTATGTGATGATGTGGTCTTCTTACACTTGTGGAGCACACTCTGTATTTAATAGGCTTCTATGGGACCGGGTCCATGGAGGCAGATTGTTTGCAGAGTGTGTTTTACAAGTGTGTGGAGACCACCTCATCACATGCTGTCCTTGTTGGTTTTTGCAATGTGATGTCCAAACTGTTCTCCTAATCTCAAACAAAATGACCATTACAATTATATATGATGGCATATCACTGTTTTGATGACAACAACACAGCTTAAAGGGACAGTCATAACATGAATTATTGTTGGTTACAAAAACACTTTATTACGCATTATCAAGTTTTGAATAAGAAGACTGTCTATCTATGCCCCTGCAAAATTACCCGTTATTTCTATTCTTTTGACAGACCTGCATTTCTGCCAATCACTGATCACTCCAGGGTAACTATATTGCATGAGCTCAATGTTTTTGATATAAAACACATTAACTAATGCCCTCTAGTGGTCAAAATGCATTCAGATTAAATGCACTATTTAAGGTCTAAGAAATGAGCATATGAACCTCCTAGGTTTATCTTTCAAATAAGAACACCAAGAGAACAAAGATAAATTGTGGATAAAAGTTTTATAAATATTTGAAGAAAATAGCATTTTTTCATATTTAAATCATTAATGTTTTGCTTGACTTGACTGTCCTTTTAAACAATAACATATGCTAACATATACTAATCTTTAAGGCTTGCTGGTATATCTACACATACTTGTAAAAACAAGAAAATATTTGAATTTGATACTAAGCCTGTATACCATGGGCGCGATCCGATATAGATCGCAGTTTGCGGCGCAAGCGAGGGAACCGGCGTCGCCCGCAGTTTCAGCTCGCAACTCGAGCCATCCCATATAAGTCGCCGTCAGATGCTAACGTGCCGTAAGTCTCACAAACCAGCGATGTCCAGAAATCTGCGCAAGTACAAATTTCTGGCGTCGCCAGTGACTTGCGGCACGTTAGAATCTGCCGGCGCCTATAAAACCTGACTAAAGTTTAAAACACCCGCACTGTCTAACACGCCTCCCTAACATAGCCCGCACTGTCTAACACGCCTCCCTAACATAGCCCGCACTGTCTAACCCTCTATCCGCTATCCCCCCTCACTAGCCTAACAATAAAAAAGCTATTAACCCCTAAACCGCCGCTCCTTTACCCCGCCGCAACCTAATAAAGTTATTAACCCCTAAACCGCCGCTCCCGTACCCCGCCGCCAGCTATATTATATCTATAACCCCCTAAAGTGAGCCCCTAACACCGCCGCCATCTATATTAAAATTATTAACCCCTAATGTAAGCCCCTTACACCGCCGCCATCTCTATTAAAATGATTAACCCCCAATTTAATCTACCTACCCCGCCGCCAGCTATATTATCTATATTAACCCTAAGTATATTATAGTTAATATAGGTATTACATTATATATATTAACTATATTAACCCTAATTATATTAGGGTTAATATAGTTACTATAGTATTTATATTAACTATATTAACTCTATCTAACCCTAACTAAATTTATATTAAATTAATCTAATTCATTTCTAAACTAAAATATTCCTATTTAAATCTAAATACTTACCTATAAAATAAACCCTAAGATAGCTACAATATAATTAATAATTACATTGTAGCTATGTTAGGGTTAATATTTATTTTACAGGTAAATTGTTAATTATTTTAACTAGGTATAATAGATATTAAATAGTTATTAACTATTTAATATCTACCTAGTTAAAATAATTACCCAATTACCTGTAAAATAAATCCTAACCTAAGTTACAAATACACCTACACTATCAATAAATTTAATAAACTACAAACATCTATCTAAAAATACAATTAAATTAACTAAACTAAATTACAAAAAAAACAAACACTAAATTACAAAAAATAAAAAAAAGATTACAAGATTTTTAAGCTAATTACACCTATTCTAAGCCCCCTAATAAAATAATAAACCCCCAAAATAAAAAAAATTCCCTGCCCTATTCTAAATTAAACAAATTTCAAAGCTCTTTACCTTACCAGCCCTTAAAAGGGCCTTTTGTGGGGCATGCCCCAAAGAATTCAGCTCTTTTGCATACAACAAATACAATCCCCCCCCCCCATTACAACCCACCACCCACATACCCCTATTCTAAAACCACCCAAACCCCCCTTAAAAAAGCCTAACACTACCCCCCTGAAGATCTCCCTACCTTGTCTTCACCACACCGGGCCGAACTCCTGATCCGATCCGGGCGATGTCTTCCTCCAAGCGGCAAAGAAGAATTCTTCCTCCGGCGATGTCTTCCTCCAAGCGGCAAAGAAGAATTCTTCCTCCGGCGACGTCTTCCTCCAAGCGGCAGCAAAGTCTTCATTCTTCCGGCGGCATCTTCAATCTTCTTTCTTCGCTCCGCCGCCGCGGAGCATCCATCCAGGCCGACGACTGAACGACGAATGAGGTACCTTTAAATGACGTCATCCAAGATGGCGTCCGCCGAATTCCGATTGGCTGATAGGATTCTATCAGCCAATCGGAATTAAGTTAAAAAAATCTGATTGGCTGATTGAATCAGCCAATCAGATTCAAGTTCAATCCGATTGGCTGATTCAATCAGCCAATCAGATTTTTTTAACTTAATTCCGATTGGCTGATAGAATCCTATCAGCCAATCGGAATTCGGCAGACGCCATCTTGGATGACGTCATTTAAAGGTACCTCATTCGTCGTTCAGTCGTCGGCCTGGATGGATGCTCCGCGGCGGCGGAGCGAAGAAAGAAGATTGAAGATGCCGCCGGAAGAATGAAGACTTTGCTGCCGCTTGGAGGAAGACGTCGCCGGAGGAAGAATTCTTCTTTGCCGCTTGGAGGAAGACATCGCCGGAGGAAGAATTCTTCTTTGCCGCTTGGAGGAAGACATCGCCCGGATCGGATCAGGAGTTCGGCCCGGTGTGGTGAAGACAAGGTAGGGAGATCTTCAGGGGGGTAGTGTTAGGCTTTTTTAAGGGGGGTTTGGGTGGTTTTAGAATAGGGGTATGTGGGTGGTGGGTTGTAATGGGGGGGGGGATTGTATTTGTTGTATGCAAAAGAGCTGAATTCTTTGGGGCATGCCCCACAAAAGGCCCTTTTAAGGGCTGGTAAGGTAAAGAGCTTTGAAATTTGTTTAATTTAGAATAGGGCAGGGAATTTTTTTTATTTTGGGGGTTTATTATTTTATTAGGGGGCTTAGAATAGGTGTAATTAGCTTAAAAATCTTGTAATCTTTTTTTTATTTTTTGTAATTTAGTGTTTGTTTTTTTTTGTAATTTAGTGTTTGTTTGTTTTTGTAATTTAGTTTAGTTAATTTAATTGTATTTTTAGATAGATGTTTGTAGTTTATTAAATTTATTGATAGTGTAGGTGTATTTGTAACTTAGGTTAGGATTTATTTTACAGGTAATTGGGTAATTATTTTAACTAGGTAGATATTAAATAGTTAATAACTATTTAATATCTATTATACCTAGTTAAAATAATTAACAATTTACCTGTAAAATAAATATTAACCCTAACATAGCTACAAAGTAATTATTAATTATATTGTAGCTATCTTAGGGTTTATTTTATAGGTAAGTATTTAGATTTAAATAGGAATATTTTAGTTTAGAAATGAATTAGATTAATTTAATATAAATTTAGTTAGGGGTGTTAGGGTTAGATAGAGTTAATATAGTTAATATAAATACTATAGTAACTATATTAACTATATTAACCCTAATATAATTGGGGTTAATATAGTTAATATATATAATGTAATAACTATATTAACTATAATATACTTAGGGTTAATATAGATAACATAGCTGGCGGCGGGGTAGGTAGATTAAATTAGGGGTTAATAATTTTTATATAGGTGGCGGCGGTGTAAGGGGTCAGATTAGGGGATAGATAAGGTAGATGACAGCGGTGTAAGGGGTTCTAATTAGGGGATAGATAAGGTAGATGGCGGCGGTTTTAGGGGCTCACAGTAGGGGGTTAGTTTATGTAGATGGCGGCGGGGTCCGGGAGCGGCGGTTTAGGGGTTAATAACTTTATTAGGGATTTCGGGGGGGGGGGGATCGCGGTTGACAGGTAGATAGACATTGCGCATGCGTTAGGTGTTAGGTTTATTTTAGAAGATCGCGGTTGACAGGGAGATAGACATTGCGCATGCGTTAGGTGTTAGGTTTATTTTAGCAGCCAGTTTAGGGAGTTACGGGGCTCCAATAGTCAGCGTAAGGCTTCTTACGGCTGCTTTTTGTGGCGAGGTGAAAATGGAGTAAGTTTTCTCCATTTTCGCCACGTAAGTCCTTACGCTGCATATTGGATACCAAACTGCGCTGGTTTGGTATACCTGCCTATGGCCCAAAAAACTTCGCTTACATGATTTTGAGAGAGTCTAACATTTTAAACCACATTCACACATACTCACATTCTTTGACTCGTTATATTGTTATCCTTTGCAGAAAGGTTTATCTAGGACTGCTCTGCTGATTGGTGGCTGCATATACCTACCGATTGTCATTGACTCAACCATGTGTTTAATTAAAATCTAGTAGTGTATTGATGGTCATTCAACACATTAGACCAAGAGAATGAAGCACATTTGAGAATAGAAGATAATTAAAAAAACATGGTTAATAATGTATGTTTAATAGAAAAATAAAGATTCTGGTTTCATGTCCTTTTAAGAGTTACATTAGAAATATATGCTCACAGGACTATATTTGTTTATCAGCAATGTGGAAGCCATACATGACACGATACTGAGCATTTACATTAAGATTAAATATCAGGACATAACATCTAGAATAAGTAGACATCTCATATATATATATCATATGATAAAGGTCGATGCATATTGATTATTTTATTCAAATATAAAAGTGCATCTTTAGGAATTATATATGTATAAAATTCAACACCACACATTTATTATTCATTAAAAATAAAATATTGTTGACAAACATATTAAACAAGATCGAGTATATTCATGGATTTGCACTTGCCTCAAAATGTATTCTGCATGAAAAACATATTGCCTTCATTTGTTTCTTCAATGAGACACCCATCAAAAGATATTTTTGTGTTCTTTATCAGCTATGGTTCAACAATGTACATGATTGACACAATCCATAATCCAAGAAAGTCATGGTTTTAAACTAGTGTTCTCATTCGCAAATGTGGGTTATGTGGAAAATCAAATATTGCGGGATCATGTAATTCAATATGACAGATTTAACACCTTGGCATGTGACGTCTTAAGCAACATGGCGCATCTGAGATCACGTAAAAATGTCATCCAATCAAAGGCGCATCTGAGATCGCGTAAAAATGTCATCCAATCCAAGGCGCATCTGAGATCGCGTAAAAACGTCATCCAATCACATGACGCATTTTACAGATTTGCATGTGACTTCTTAAGCAACATGGCGCATCCGAGATTGCGTCAAAACGTCATCCAATCAAAGACGCATCCGAGATCACGTAAAAACGTCATCCAATCCAAGGACACATTTTACAGCTTTGCATGTCAACCAGAAACGTATTTATATTTTAAAAACTAGTATGTGCTATATTGTTATCTATGAAGCGTGTTTGTTTCATGTAATGCACAGCTTCACATAATATCACGCTAGATAACAGAATACTGTGATATATGAAATATAATCCCTTGTTGATAATAAGTATATATTTCATTAGAATAGGAGGATTCAGAACTATTTAGGAAGCAGCAGGGTTAAAATGGACATGAACCCCACATTTTATGTTACACGTTTATGTAAGAGATTTTAATTTTAACTACCTTTCCAATTTAATGATATTATTTAAATGTGCTTCTTTCTCTTGTTATCTTTTGATGATATGTGTTTCTAGGTAATCTCAAGAGCAGCAAACAACCTATGTTCTAACTGCTGATCGGTGGCTGCATATATATACCGATTGTCATTGGTTCATCTATGTGTTTAGTTAGAAACCAGTAGTGCACTGCTGCTCCTTTAAAAAAATGATACCAAGAGACTGAATTATATTTGAGAATTGAAGTAAATTTAAAATTTGTTTAAAATAGAATGTTATATGTAAATGATAAAATACATTATTGGGTTTCATGTCCCTTTAACTGAGAAAGAATGCTACGAGATACATTATGAAAATGTGGATTGGTTATACATTATATGTTACCTATAGCTATGGTGTCCATCTTTCCGCTTTCAAAAGGGACACATGAGAAATACATATGTCAGGGATGTTTTCAAAGCTGTTTAAAGATTTTTTGGGAATAAGAATAATGAAATAAGTATTTATCATATGTGTCACTTATTCAAGCAGAAATATGGTCAGCCTACCTATAGCAATATACCATTGGATAATTAAAGAGAATCAATAATAATAGATAGATATTAATCATGTAAAATATGTGCATTGCACACAGTGATTTATTTTGTTATGCTACTACAATAAGATGTAAGTGAAATTGGAATACATGTGCTGTCAAAATTCAAATAATAGTCAGTTTTGAACATATTATATGTGTATGTTGATGTCAAAATTAAATAAATACATTAGAAATGCATATCCATAAATTAAGAATTGTGGTCAGCATCAGTTAAAGGGACATGAAATACAAACAATTAAGTTCAGGATTCACAGAGAGGATACTATTTCCATCTACTTCATGATTTACATTCATTATCTCATTAGATTAATAATCTTGGGTTCATTTTTTAAAGGTGCATCAATTCACTAATGGTTTCTAAATTAACACATGGATGAGCCAATAACAACCAATATATATATATATGCAAAACAACAATCAACATCTAGAACCTAGGTTCTCTGCTACTCATGATCTTACAAAGATAAACCTTTCAGCAAAGTATATCAAGAAAACGAAGCAAATTAAATAATATATGTAAATATTAAATGTAGTTAACATTGTATTATATATCTAAATAATGAAAGATCATTTTTGGGTTTCAGGTCCCTTTAAGGATTAACCACATAAAATATATTTTTTTATAAATGACATGGATAAAGATGAAAAATAACATATTAATGTTTATTTTTATTATGATGTCATAAAACATAAAGTAATAAGATAACTTTCAAAAAAGTCATAATGATAAATCAGCCCCATTGGAGCCATCTGACAAAGTGTCATAGTGCATCACAGTCCTTGGAGGGAGTTGACAGGGCAAACAAAGGCCAACACAGCCCCATTGGAGCCATCTGACAAAGTGACATAGTGCATCACAGTCCTTGGAGGGAGTTGACAGGGCAAACAAAGGCCAATACAGCCCCATTGGAGCCATCTGACAAAGTGACATAGTGCATCACAGTCCTTGGAGGGAGTTGACAAGGGCAAACAAAGGCCAACACAGCCCCATTGGAGCCATCTGACAAAGTGACATAGTGCATCACAGTCCTTGGAGGGAGTTGACTGGGCAAACAAAGGCCAACACAGCCCCATTGGAGCCATCTGACAAGGTGACATAGTGCATCACAGTCCTTGGATGGAGTTGACTGGGCAAAGGAAGGCCAACACAGCCCCATTGGAGCCATCTGACAAGGTGACATAGTGCATCACAGTCCTTGGAGGGAGTTGACAAGGGCAAACAAAGGCCAACAAGGCCACTTAATGAAAATCTGACAAGGTGAAATAGTGCAACAGGCACAACAATAAAACAAACATCGGCCAAATGGCAACATATTAACCAAAAATAAACACAACATGTGGATGGAGGATTTATTCGTTCTCCCTCGGGCCATCTCCGGATCCTCCAATTATGGGGCATCAGCATCACCTTCATCATCCTGTGCATCTCCAGCTGCGGCTTCATGCATTGACTCTAACTGCATTATGCATTCTAGAGTCAAGCGATGAAACCGAAGCTGGATATGCATGGTCTTATGCATCCTTCCCAGCAACTAATTGTTACTCAGCATGGTCTGCACTATACATGCTAGTGCCTCTAGTGTTAACCATGCTGAGTCACAACCTAAAAAAAATTATACAAATGAATAATAATTACAGAACATAATAAAAAGAGAGCAAAGAGACATTGTAATATTTAAAATACAAATCATTATTATAATGAAATATGCTATATAGCAGATTTACACATTAAATATGTTCTGCAGAGATAAACCATTAATATATTAAGACAAATTAAAACCCTATCAATCTTTAAAAAAAACGTTATTTGGTTTATGACACACTGTGAAAAGGACAGTGATACCAATTCAAAAATATTGTCATATATACCTAATAGATATCCAACATCTAGGCAATATCATTTATATATTAGAAATTGTGGATGTTGATTTCAAAAACTGAAGATCTGAAGCATTTACATTAATCAAATAAAGAAAAGGTTTATTAAAAACATTTTTGAAAAAAATTAAAGTTATGTCCAATTCGATCTGTATAATGTTCCTTTAAGAAAGTATGTTCTAATGTTGATTTGTAATGATACTTACATTGGTGGCTGGGAAGGACAATCCGACACCCAGGACAATGAATGTGTGGATTTGGAATAGGGTAAAGGTCTGGATGGGGAGGGATGGGGCAAGGTGGGGGACTGGGTTGCCGCTCCGGTGGAGCCTGCACTGCTGGGGAGTCATGGGCCTGGGGAGTTGGTGACTGTGCAGGTTGGGGAGATGCAAGATGGGCAAAACAGGGAGAGTGGTGAGTGGGGCAAGGAACCTTTTTTTGGGAAGGACAGGACAGGAGTATGAACGGTAAGGGCCGGGAGAGGGTTCTGTTTGGGAAGGGCTGGGAGTGGATTCTGGCTTGGGGGGGGGGGGGCAGGAGGCTGATGCCCAGAAGTGGAAGGTCCATCTGAAATATATAAAATAATTATAAAAATACATATATGAGATGAAAATATTGTATTATCTTTAAAGAAATCAAGATTAAACATTCTGGATTCTTCATAAAATATTTAGACAAAGTCACAATAATAACTATGTTTTAATGGGACAGTATACTGTAAAATAGTGTTTCCCTTAATGTGTTTACAATTGCTTTTTTTACCAACTGCAGACTAAAAATGTATGAAAATTAGCTTTTTAAGGTTTATTTGTGTATTTTAAAGCTCTGATTTTGTGTTTTGAAGCCACAACCTAATAAAATGGGTTGAGCTTGTAGGTATAATCAGATCTCATTACTTTATCACATTGTGTACATATACCTGCTTCTTTATCTTATATCTGTCAATAAACAAATCACCAGTACTTGGAAAGAACAATGGAAAATTAACATTGTATTACCTTATCTCTGCTATATCCCACTGGGAGTGTAATTTCTTCTGCTGGCTGTGTTTACACAGCTTATCTATAGCTTGGACCTGCAGCCACAAACTTTCAGAATAGGTGGTGATACAACTGGCTAAATCAACTATTTCAAATGCCAATATAAGGGTAAAGGATCTACTTGTAAACAATTTAATACACTCCAGCAGCTAAAGTGGATCATTGGGAACAAATTAAAGGTGAGAAAAACTTTGAGTAAACTGTCCCTTTAAGTTATTGATTTATTGGAATCAAATATAATTAATAAGAAGATATAATTGATCCTTTAAACTCTGACTGTTCATTGTTATTTTTCATGTAACATTTCATAAATATATTACAAATCATAATGTTCAAAATCAACATTATGTGCTAATCTTAATGATGTTATAATATATTTATCTTTTGGATAATATTTTGTTAGGCATGTATGCATTTGAGTTCTTTTAGACACATGCCTGTGGTTTTTATTTTACAATCAAAATATTTAATAATATGGGAGTGTGTAATATGATCAAATCTAAATGGCCACTCCACCTAGCCTTTGAACCCATTTAAACACTGATTTATATATATATATATATATATATATATATATATATATATATATATATATATATATATATATATATATATATATATTGTTTATTGCCTTTGTAATCTTAAATGGAATCATTTGAAGCTTGATGGTTCAATCAATTACTATTCAGAATATATACACAGTAGATACTATCGTTCATATTAAAGATTAAGAATATAATTGTATCTATCTGTTACATTACATTTTCTGAGTATTTTTTGTGAATCTCTCTTTTACATTAGGATTAAATGTATGTCATCCCAATATTAATAGACACCATCCAAAATGCATGCTTTAGTTTTGATTAATATTAATGTTTGTTTGATTGAAATGGACTGTGTACACAAATATTTTTAAAATCCATTTACATATCATACATCATGAAATTAAATCAAGGAATTTTAACAAGATTGTGTTTTAATGTATAGTTAGAAGTGGTTCAGAATTTATAAACAATGATGACATATTGATATGGTCTGCATCTTGGCACCCAGGTGAATAGCAATGACTGTCTGTACAATCAGAAGATGATTATTGGGGTTTTGCATGTAATATGCATGTGACATCATGATGTCCTTAATGAAAAAACATAATTTATGCTTACCTGATAAATTTATTTCTCTTGTGGTGTATCCAGTCCACGGATCATCCAACACTTGTGGGATATTCTCCTTCCCAACAGGAAGCTGCAAGAGGATCACCCACAGCAGAGCTGTCTATATAGCTCCTCCCCTAACTGCCACCTCCAGTCATTCGACCGAAGACAAGCAAGAGAAAGGAGAAACCATAGGGTGAAGTGGTGACTGTAGTTTAAAAATAAAATATACCTGCCTTAAAATGACAGGGCGGGCCGTGGACTGGATACACCACAAGAGAAATACATTTATCAGTTAAGCATAAATTATGTTTTCTCTTGTAAGGTGTATCCAGTCCACGGATTATCCATTACTTGTGGGATACCAATACCAAAGCTAAAGTACACGGATGAAGGGAGGGACAAGGCAGTTACTTAAACGGAAGGTACCACTCACTGCCTGTAAAACCTTTCTCCCAAAAATAGCCTCCGAAGAAGCAAAAGTATCAAATTTATAAAACTTTGAAAAAGTATGAAGCAAAGACCAAGTCGCCGCCTTGCAAATCTGTTCAACAGAAGCCTCATTTTTAAAAGCCCATGTGGAAGCCACAGCTCTAGTAGAATGAGCTGTAATCCTTTCAGGAGGCTGCTGGCCAGCAGTCTCATAAGCTAAGCGTATTATACTTCTTAGCCAAAAAGAAAGAGAAGTTGCCGAAGCCTTTTGGCCTCTCCTCTGTCCAGAGTAGACTACAAACAAAGCAGATGTTTGACGAAAATATTTAGTAGCTTGTAAATAAAACTTTAAAGCATGATCCACGTCATGATTGTGTAATAGACGTTCCTTCTTTGAAGAAGGATTAGGACACAATGACGGAACAACAATCTCCTGATTGATATTCTTATTAGCTACCACCTTAGGTAAAAACCCAGGTTTGGTACGCAAAACTACCTTATCTGCATGGAAGATCAGATAAGGGGAATCACACTGTAAGGCAGATAACTCGGAAACTCTACGAGCCGAGGAAATAGCTACCAAAAACAGAACTTTCCAAGATAAAAGCTTGATATCTATGGAATGAAGAGGTTCAAACGGAACCCCTTGGAGAACTTTAAGAACCAAATTTAAACTCCATGGCAGAGCAACTGGTTTAAACACAGGCTTGATTATAACTAAAGCCTGACAAAAAGCCTGAACATCTGGAACATCCGCCAGACGCTTGTGCAAAAGAATAGACAGAGCAGAAATCTGTCCCTTTAAGGAACTAGCTGACAATCCCTTTTCCAATCCTTCTTGGAGAAAAGATAATATCCTGGGAATCCTGACTTTACTCCATGAGTAACCCTTGGATTCACACCAATAAAGATATTTACGCCATATCTTATGATAGATTTTCCTGGTGACAGGCTTTCGTGCCTGAATTAAGGTATCAATGACTGACTCGGAGAAGCCACGCTTTGATAAAATCAAGCGTTCAATCTCCAGACAGTCAGTCTCAGAGAAATTAGATTTGGATGGTTGAAAGGACCCTGAAGTAGAAGGTCCAGTCTCAGAGGCTGAGTCCATGGTGGAAGGGATGAAATGTCCACCAGATCTGCATACCAAGTCCTGCGTGGCCACGCAGGTGCTATCAAAATCACTGATGCTCTCTCCTGCTTGATTTTAGCAATCAGACGAGGGAGCAGAGGAAACGGTGGAAACACATAAGCCAGGTTGAAGGACCAAGGCGCTGCTAGAGCATCTATCAGCGTTGCCTTGGGATCCCTGGACCTGGATCCGTAACAAGGAAGTTTGGCATTCTGGCAAGATGCCATGAGATCCAGTTCTGGTTTGCCCCAACGTTGAACCAAGTGTGCAAACACTTCCGGATGGAGTTCCCACTCCCCCGGATGAAAAGTCTGTCGACTTAGAAAATCCGCCTCACAGTTCTCTACACCTCTACACGCCCAACGAATTATCTTTGAAACTTCCAACATCGCTAGGGAACTCCTTGTTCCCCCTTGATGGTTGATGTAAGCCACAGTCGTGATGTTGTCCGACTGAAATCTGATGAACCTCATTGTCGCTAGCTGAGGCCAAGCCTGAAGAGCATTGAATATCGCTCTTAGTTCCAGAATGTTTATTGGAAGGAGGGTCTCCTCCTGAGTCCACGATCCCTGAGCCTTCAGGGAGTTCCAGACTGCCCCCCAGCCTAGAAGGCTGGCATTTGTCGTTACTATTGTCCAATCTGGCCTGTGAAAGGTCATACCTTTGGACAGATGGGCCCGAGATAGCCACCAGAGAAGAGAATCCCTGGTCTCTTGATCCAGATTTAGTAGAGGGGACAAATCTGTGTAATCCCCATTCCACTGACTGAGCATGCAGAGTTGCAGCGGTCTGAGATGTAGGCAGGCAAACGGCACTATGTCCATTGCCGCTACCATTAAGCCGATTACTTCCATACACTGAGCCACCGAAGGGCGAGAAGTAGAATAAAGAACACAGCAAGAATTTAGAAGTTTTGATAACCTGGTCTCTGCCAGGTAAATCCTCATTTCTACAGAATCTATCAGAGTTCCCAGAAAGGAAACTCTTCTGAGAGGGGATAGAGAACTCTTCTCTTCGTTCACTTTCCACCCGTGCAACCTCAGAAATGCCAGAACTATGTCCGTATGAGACTTGGCAATTTGGAAATTTGACGCCTGTATCAGAATGTCATCTAAATAAGGGGCCACTGCTATGCCCCGCGGCCTTAGGACCGACAGCAGTGACCCCAGAACCTTCGTAAAGATTCTTGGAGCTGTAGCTAACCCAACGGGAAGAGCTACAAACTGGTAATGCCTGTCCAGGAAGGCAAACCTGAGAAACCGATGATGATCTTTGTGAATAGGAATGTGAAAATAAGCATCCTTTAAATCCACTGTAGTCATGTATTGACCCTCCTGGATCATAGGTAGGATGGTACGAATAGTCTCCATCTTGAATGATGGGGCCCTGAGAAATTTGTTTAGGATCTTGAGATCTAAGATTGGTCTGAAGGTTCCCTCTTTCTTGGGAACCACAAACAGATTTGAATAGAAGCCTTGTCCCTGTTCCTCCTTTGGAACTGGGTGGATCACTCCCATAACTTGGAGGTCTTGAACACAATGTAAGAATGCCTCTCTCTTTATCTGGTTTGCAGATAATTGTGAAAGGTGAAATCTCCCTTTTGGATGGGAAGCTTTGAAGTCCAGAAGATATCCCTGGGATACAATTTCCAACGCCCAGGGATCCTGGACATCTCTTGCCCAAGCCTGGCAAATGAACAATGGCATCAGGAACAAATGAATTGGCTAGCTTAAGTGCTCTAAGCTTGTCAAGTATATCGTCCAATGGGGTCTCTACCTGTAAAGCCTCTTCCAGAGACTCAAACCAGAAGGCCGCCGCAGCAGTGACTGGGGCAATGCATGCAAGAGGCTGTAGAATAAAACCTTGTTGAATAAACATTTTCTTAAGGTAACCCTCTAACTTTTTATCCATTGGATCTAAGAAAGCACAACTGTCCTCGACGGGGATAGTAGTACGCTTAGCTAGGGTAGAAACTGCTCCCTCCACCTTAGGGACCGTTTGCCATAATTCCCAAGTGGCGGCATCTATTGGAAACAATTTCTTAAAAATAGGAGGGGGAGAGAACGGTACACCTGGTCTATCCCATTCCTTAGTAATAATTTCTGAAAACCTTTTAGGTATTGGAAAAACATCAGTGTAAACAGGCACTGCATAGTATTTATCCAATCTGCACAATTTCTCTGGCACTGCAATGGTGTCACAGTCATTCAGAGTAGCTAAAACCTCCATGAGCAACACGCGGAGGTGTTCAAGCTTAAATTTAAATGTTGCCAGAATCAGAATCAGGTTGAATCATCTTCCCTGAGTCAGAAACATCACCCATAGAAAGAAGCTCTCCTTCCTCAGCTTCTGCATATTGTGAGGGGGTATCAGACATAGCTACTAAAGAGTCAGAGTGCTCTGTATTTCTTCTAACCCCAGAGCTGTCTCGCTTTCCTCGTAACCCAGGTAGTCTGGATAATACCGCTGACAGTGTATTATCCATGACTGCCGCCATGTCTTGTAAAGTAAACGCCATGGGCGCGCTAGATGTACTTGGCGCCTCTTGAGCGTGAGTCCTTTGAGCGGGAGTCAAAGGCTCTGACACGTGGGGCGAGTTAGTCGGCATAACTTCCCCCTTGTCAGATTCCTCTGGTGATAAATCTTTTAAAGACAGAATATGGTCTTTATAACTTAAAGTGAAATCAGTACATTTGGTACACATTCTAATAGGGGGTTCCACCATGGCTTCTAAACATAATGAACAAGGAGTTTCATCTATGTCAGACATGTTTAAACAGACTAGCAATGAGACCAGCAAGCTTGGAAAACACTTTACAGAAAGTTAACAAGCAAAAAATAAAAACGGTACTGTGCCTTTAAGAAAAATAAAAAAGGTCAGAATTAGAAAAACAGTGAAAAAAAGCAGTAAATCAAACGAAATTTTTACAGTGTGTATAATAGACTAACAGTGCATTGCACCCACTTGCAAATGGATGATTATCCCCTTAGTTTAAAAAACGGATCAAAAAAACGAAATAGACCTTTTTTAACAGTCACAACAAACTGCCACAGCTCTGCTGTGGCCCTACCTTGCCATACAAACAACTTTGGAAAGCACCAAAACCCTTCAGAGAGGTCCTAAGCATTCAGGGAACACCTTCAGGGAAACTGGATGTCTCAGTCTGCAAAAGCTAATGCGCATTTAGGCACGAAATTAGGCCCCTCCCACTCCAACCATGTGGAAAAAACTGGGCCCCAATAAAGTTTTATCACCAAAAAGCATATAAAAATTGTATAAGCACTCCCAGCAAACGTTTTATATTTCAGTAATTTGAAAAAATAATAGGAGTGTTACCTCTAATAGTAAGCATGATACTAGTCGTTATTAAATCACTGTAATCAGGCTTACCTCAAATAAATCCGGTATCAACAGCATTTTCTAGCATATACATTTCTCTAGAAAAATTTAGACTGCACATACCTCATAGCAGGATACCCTGCACGCCATTCCCCAAGCTGAAGTTACCTCTCTCTTCAGTTATGTGTGAGAACAGCAATGGATCTTAGTTACAACCTGCTAAGATCATTAGAGACCACAGGCAGACTCTTCTTCTATTTTCTGCCTGAGACCAAAATAGTACAACTCCGGTACCATTTAAAAATAACAAACTTTTGAATTGAAGAAAAACAACTAAATTACACCACATCTCTCTAACTGCTTCCATGCTTGTCGAGAGCTGCAAGAGAATGACAGGAGGTGGCAGTTAGGGGAGGAGCTATATAGACAGCTCTGCTGTGGGTGATCCTCTTGCAGCTTCCTGTTGGGAAGGAGAATATCCCACAAGTAATCGATGATCCGTGGACTGGATACACCTTACAAGAGAAAACAGAATTTATGCTTACCTGATAAATTACTTTCTCCAACGGTGTGTCCGGTCCACGGCGTCATCCTTACTTGTGGGAATATCTCTTCCCCAACAGGAAATGGCAAAGAGTCCCAGCAAAGCTGGCCATATAGTCCCTCCTAGGCTCCGCCCACCCCAGTCATTCGACCGACGGACAGGAGGAAAAATATAGGAGAAACCATATGGTACCGTGGTGACTGTAGTTAGAGAAAATAATTCATCAGACCTGATTAAAAAACCAGGGCGGGCCGTGGACCGGACACACCGTTGGAGAAAGTAATTTATCAGGTAAGCATAAATTCTGTTTTCTCCAACATTGGTGTGTCCGGTCCACGGCGTCATCCTTACTTGTGGGAACCAATACCAAAGCATTAGGACACGGATGAAGGGAGGGAGCAAATCAGGTTACCTAAACGGAAGGCACCATGGCTTGCAAAACCTTTCTCCCAAAAATAGCCTCTGAAGAAGCAAAAGTATCAAATTTGTAAAATTTGGCAAAAGTGTGCAGTGAAGACCAAGTCGCTGCCTTACATATCTGATCAACAGAAGCCTCGTTCTTGAAGGCCCATGTGGAAGCCACAGCCCTAGTGGAGTGAGCTGTGATTCTTTCAGGAGGCTGCCGTCCGGCAGTCTCATAAGCCAATCGGATGATGCTTTTAAGCCAAAAGGAAAGAGAGGTAGAAGTTGCTTTTTGACCTCTCCTTTTACCAGAATAGACGACAAACAGAGAAGATGTTTGTCTGAACTCTTTTGTAGCTTCTAAGTAGAATTTTAGAGCACGGACTACATCTAAATTGTGTAGCAAACGTTCCTTCTTTGAAACTGGATTCGGACACAAAGAAGGTACAACTATCTCCTGGTTAATATTCTTGTTGGAAACAACCTTTGGAAGAAAACCAGGCTTAGTACGCAAAACAACCTTATCTGAATGGAACACCAGATAGGGCGGAGTACACTGCAGAGCAGATAACTCTGAAACTCTCCTAGCAGAAGAAATAGCAACCAAAAACAAAACTTTCCAAGATAATAACTTAATATCTATGGAATGTAGAGGTTCAAACGGAACCCCTTGAAGAACTGAAAGAACTAGATTTAGACTCCAGGGAGGAGTCAAAGGTCTGTAAACAGGCTTGATCCTAACCAGAGCCTGAACAAATGCTTGAACATCTGGCACAGCTGCCAGTCGTTTGTGTAGTAAGACAGATAAAGCAGAAATCTGTCCCTTTTTAAGAACTATATATAAAAATATAATTAGTGCACCAACGGTCATATAGCTTCTATAAAAATAAAAATATAAAGATACAAACATAAAGTGATAGTGACAAAACTAGAACCAAATGGGACCAGATAATGTGACTCCTAGGTCAATGCTAAGATGACAATATATGGTGGTCAATTTATGTTTTCTTAACAATATACTCCTTATCAAAAGGGGGTACTGGCATTGAAATACAAAGTGATGGTCATAATATAGACACAATGATATAATATAGTATAGTAAGATAGTCCCAAAAACAAAGTTCTAATAGATACAAATGTAGTAGGCGTGATATCCAAATCACAGGAGGCAAGCAACTTCTTCAAACGATCCCTGTTGGTGACCCAGGGGAAGAGACTAAAAAGAAAAAGAGATAAAAGAAGGCGCCAACATAGTGCGGTTACCAGTGGGATGGGACATGCATAGCAAGTAATACCATATACTCACAAGATATAAGACACTTGAAAAGTGTCACAAGTGCCTCCTGGACCCTCAGAGTCATCCAGCTAACTCCCACTCCACTGTGGTAGTAAGATTCCACTAGTCTCTGCCGATTATGGTGGCTCCGCTGTTGGTCTCAGCTGCAGACTGTGTTCCAAAGGGACAGACTTCAGGTCCACTCAGATCAGGATATACAGATACGGCCCGTGCTCTCCAAATAGGAGTCAAACAGCAAGGCGTTAGTTGCTGCACGGATCCAGGGTGCCCTGAAGTCTGTCCCTTTGGAACACAGTCTGCAGCTGAGACCATCAGCGGAGCCACCATAATCGGCAGAGACGAGTGGAATCTTACTACCACAGTGGAGTGGGAGTTAGCTGGACGACTCTGAGGGTCCAGGAGGCACTTGTGACACTTTTCAAGTGTCTTATATCTTGTCAGTATATGGTATTACTTGCTATGCGTGTCCCATCCCACTGGTAACCACACTATGTTGGCGCCTTCTTTTATCTCTTTTTCTTTTTAATCCTTTATCCAAACCTTCTTGCAGAAAGGAAAGAATCTTAGGAATTTTTATCTTATTCCATGGGAATCCCTTGGATTCACACCAACAGATATATCTTTTCCATATTTTATGGTAAATCTTTCTAGTTACCGGTTTTCTGGCCTGAACCAGAGTATCTATCACAGAATCTGAAAACCCACGCTTTGATAGAATCAAGCGTTCAATCTCCAAGCCGTCAGCTGGAGGGAGACCAGATTTGGATGTTCGAATGGACCCTGAACAAGAAGGTCCTGTCTCAAAGGTAGCTTCCATGGTGGAACCGATGACTTATTCACCAGGTCTGCATACCAAGTCCTGCGTGGCCTCGCAGGAGCTATCAAGATTACCGAGGTCCTCTCCTGCTTGATCCTGGCTACCAGCCTGGGAATGAGAGGAAACGGTGGAAACACATAAGCTAGGCTGAAGGTCCAAGGTGCTACTAGTGCATCCACTAGAGTCGCCTTGGGATCCCTGTATCTGGACCCATAGCAAGGAACCTTGAAGTTCTGATGAGACGCCATCAGATCCATGTCTGGAATGCCCCATAATTGAGTCAACTGGGCAAAGATCTCCGGGTGGAGTTCCCACTCCCCCGGATGGAATGTCTGACGACTCAGATAATCCGCTTCCCAGTTTTCCACACCTGGGATGTGGATCGCAGATAGATGGCAGGAGTGATCCTCCGCCCATTGTATTATTTTGGTCACTTCTTTCATCGCTAGGCAACTCCTTGTTCCCCCCTGATGATTGATATACGCAACGGTCATCATGTTGTCTGATTGGAATCTTATGAATCTGGCCTTTGCAAGCTGAGGCCAAGCCCTGAGAGCATTGAATATCGCTCTTAGTTCCAGAATGTTTATCGGGAGAAGAGACTCTTCCCGAGACCATAATCCCTGAGCTTTCAGGGATTCCCAGACCGCGCCCCAGCCCACTAGACTGGCGTCGGTCGTGACAATGACCCACTCTGGTCTGCGGAAGCTCATTCCCTGGGATAGATGGTCCAGGGTCAGCCACCAACGGAGTGAATCTCTGGTCTTCTGATCTACTTGGATCACTGGAGACAAGTCTGTATAGTCCCCATTCCACTGTTTGAGCATGCACAGTTGTAATGGTCTTAGATGAATTCGTGCAAAAGGAACTATGTCCATTGCTGCAACCATCAACCCTACTACTTCCATGCACTGAGCTATCGAAGGACGTGGAACAGAGTGAAGAACCTGACAAGTGCTTAGAAGTTTTGACTTTCTGACATCTGTCAGAAAAATCCTCATTTCTAAGGAATCTATTATTGTTCCCAAGAAGGGAACTCTTGTTGACGGAGACAGAGAAGTTTTTTCTATGTTCACCTTCCATCCGTGAGATCTGAGAAAGGCCAGAACGATGTCTGTATGAGCCTTTGCTTTTGAAAGGGACGACGCTTGTATTAGAATGTCGTCCAAGTACGGTACTACTGCAATGCCCCTCGGTCTTAGAACCGCTAGAAGGGACCCGAGTACCTTTGTGAAAATCCTTGGAGCAGTGGCTAACCCGAATGGGAGGGCCACAAACTGGTAATGTTTGTCCAGAAAGGCAAACCTTAGGAACTGATGATGTTCTTTGTGGAGAGGAATATGTAAGTACGCATCCTTTAGATCCACGGTAGTCATAAATTGACCTTCCTGGATAGTGGGCAGAATCGTTCGAATGGTTTCCATTTTGAACGATGGTACCCTGAGAAATTTGTTTAGGATCTTTAAATCCAGAATTGGTCTGAAGGTTCCCTCTTTTTTGGGAACTACGAACAGATTTGAGTAAAATCCCATTCCTTGTTCCGTCATTGGAACAGGGTGTATCACTCCCATCTTTAACAGGTCTTCTACACAATGTAAGAACGCCTGTCTCTTTATTTGGTTTAAGGATAAGTGAGACATGTGGAACCTTCCCCTTGGGGGTATTTCCCTGAATTCCAGAAGATAACCCTGAGAAACTATTTCTAGTGCCCAGGGATCCTGAACATCTCTTGCCCAAGCCTGAGCAAAGAGAGAGAGTCTGCCCCCTACTAGATCCGGTCCCGGATCGGGGGCTACTCCTTCATGCTGTTTTGTTAGCAGCAGCTTCTTGGCCTGCTTACCCTTGTTCCAGCCTTGCATAGGTTTCCAGGCTGGTTTGGGCTGTGAGGCATTACCCTCTTGCTTAGAGGATGCAGAACTAGAGGCCGGTCCGTTCCTGAAATTGCGAAAGGAACGAAAATTAGACTTATTCTTGGCCTTGAAAGGCCTATCTTGTGGAAGGGCGTGGCCCTTTCCCCCAGTGATGTCTGAGCTAATCTCTTTCAATTCTGGCCCAAAGAGAGTTTTACCTTTGAAAGGGATGTTAAGCAATTTTGTCTTGGATGATACATTCGCTGACCAAGACTTTAGCCAAAGCGCTCTGCGCGCCACAATTGCAAACCCTGAATTTTTCGCCGCTAATCTAGTTAATTGCAAAGCGGCATCTAAAATAAAAGAGTTAGCCAACTTAAGTGCGTGAACTCTGTCCATAACCTCCTCATATGGAGTTTCTCTACTGAGCGACTTTTCTAGTTCCTCGAACCAGAACCACGCTGCTGTAGTGACAGGAACAATGCACGAAATGGGTTGTAGAAGGTAACCTTGCTGTACAAAAATCTTTTTAAGCAAACCTTCCAATTTTTTATCCATAGGATCTTTGAAAGCACAACTATCCTCGATAGGAATAGTAGTTCGCTTGTTTAGAGTAGAAACTGCCCCCTCGACCTTAGGGACTGTCTGCCATAAGTCCTTTCTGGGGTCGACCATAGGAAATAATTTCTTAAATATAGGGGGGGGGGGAACAAAAGGTATGCCGGGCTTCTCCCACTCCTTATTTACTATGTCCGCCACCCGCTTGGGTATAGGAAAAGCGTCGGGGTGCACCGGAACCTCTAGAAACTTGTCCATCTTGCATAATTTCTCTGGAATGACCAAGTTGTCACAATCATCCCGAGCAGATAACACCTCCTTAAGCAGTGCGCGGAGATGTTCTAATTTAAATTTAAATGTCACAACATCAGGTTCAGCTTGTTGAGAAATTTTTCCTGAATCTGAAATTTCCCCATCTGACAAAACCTCCCTCATGGCCACTTCAGATTGGTGTGAGGGTATGACAGAACAATTATCATCAGCGCCCTCCTGCTCTTCAGTGTTTAAAACAGAGCAATCGCGCTTTCTCTGATATGCAGGCATTTTGGATAAAATATTTGCTATGGAATTATCCATTACAGCCGTCAATTGTTGCATGGTAATAAGCATTGGCGCGCTAGATGTACTAGGGGCCTCCTGCGTGGGCAAAACTGGTGTAGACACAGTAGGAGATGATGTAGTATCATGTCTACTCCCCTCATCTGAGGAATCATCTTGGGCAATTTCATTATCTGTGGCAGTACTGTCCTTACTTTGTTTGGACGCTATGGCACAATTATCACACAATTTTGAATGGGGAGACACATTGGCTTTCATACATATAGAACATAGCTTATCCGAAGGCACAGACATGTTAAACAGGCTTGAACTTGTCAATAAAGCACAAAAACCGTTTTCAAACAAAACCGTTACTGTCTCTTTAAATTTTAAACAGAGCACACTTTATTACTGAATATGTGAAAAAGTATGAAGGAATCGTTCAAAATTTACCAAAATTTCACCACAGTGTCTTAAAGCATTAAAAGTATTGCATACCAATTTTCAGAGCTTTAACCCTTAAAATAACGGAACCGGAGCCGTTTACAAATTTAACCCCTATACAGTCCCAGCTACAGCCTTTGCTGTGACCTAACCAAGCCCAGAGGGGAATACGATACCAAATGACGCCTTCTATAAACTTTTCCAACTACTTTCAGGTCCTCACACATGCATCTGCATGTCTTGCTCTCAAAAACAACTGCGCAGTAATGGCGCGAAAATGAGGCTCAGCCTACAACTGGGAAGGCCCTCCCTGACTGGAAAAGGTGTCTAACATAGTGCCTGACGTTAAAAAACATTCCCCAAGTTTATAAGTGTGAATTATCAGCATAAACATGTATAAAATGTCCAAATAAAGCAATCGATTTAGCCCATAAAAGTGTCTACCAGTTTTATAGCCCATATTAAGCCCTTTATTCTGTTTGAAACTAAGAAAATGGCTTACCGGTCCCCATGAGGGGAAATGACAGCCTTCCAGCATTACACAGTCTTGTTAGAAATATGGCTAGTCATACCTTAAGCAGAAAAGTCTGCTAACTGTTTCCCCCAACTGAAGTTACTTCATCTCAACAGTCCTATGTGGAAACAGCAATCGATTTTAGTTACTGTCTGCTAAAATCATCTTCCTCTCACAAACAGAAATCTTCATCCTTTTCTGTTTCAGAGTAAATAGTACATACCAGCACTATTTTAAAATAACAAACTCTTGATAGTAGAATAAAAAAACTACATTTAAACACCACATACTCTTAACCATCTCCGTGGAGATGTTGCCTGTGCAACAGCAAAGAGAATGACTGGGGTGGGCGGAGCCTAGGAGGGATTATATGGCCTTTTCTGGGACTCTTTGCCATTTCCTGTTGGGGAAGAGATATTCCCACAAGTAAGGATGACGCCGTGGACCGGACACACCAATGTCGGAGAAATCATACATATATTTTTTAAAAATTCAAAAAATTGTTTCATGCTGCATGATATAGAAAGTGGGGCAGTAGTGTATTTGAAAATAATTGAATAATATATTTGTAAAGTGCAAAGCTGTAGACTTTATTTTTCGTCAATAGTATGATTTATAAACAATACACGTTATATTAGGGTGACCATAATCCCGCTTTAAAAATGGACACATATGAAAAAGACATAGGTCAGGGTTCATATACAAAACATTTCTTGAAATAGCCTTGAAAACAGCCCTGACCTATGAATTTTTCATATGTGTCCCTTTTTAAAGAGGAAATATGGTCAACCTACATTATATACATGTTATAAATATTAGACGTACCATCAGACTCCAAGGGAGCCACTTCCTCCTCCATCGCACATGTTACATCAATCTCTGTAAAACATAATATGTTGTGTACACGTTAAAACCAAATATTTTACTGTTACTGTTGCTCAAGGACACACATCAAAGTTGCATTAAAGAGATACTGAACCAAAGTTAGGAATTACATCATTTTGATGAAGCATGCAAATGAAATAATATTTGTAATTATCGATGATTAATAATTACATTTTAGCGTCTGTATTATGAAAATATTATCAAAATCTCAGTACATGGAACATTTAAGAGTTCTCATGTGTTTTTCACTTGATGATTCTTGTCTAAATTTGTAAGAAATATAAACATGTGCTAGCCATGTTCAGAAGCACAAAGGTGTAGACTTAGAAGCTTAGAGATCTTAATCTTAAAATATATATATATCATCAGAGGAGTACATTATATTTTTATTAAAATGAATGCTTCATCATAATCATGATCAGAATATGTTTGAAAAATACACCTTCAATGACATATGAATGAGTCAATGTACTTACCAGAATCCTGAAAAGGCAGGTCACCATCAGTGTTGGATCCCTCTGTCACAATAACTAGCTCTATTAATGATATTAAAATATATTAGTGAACACGGTTTGGACATCACTAAATCACATTAGTCTAAAATATTTAAAATAATATAATTAGAAATGTGAAGAATAGAGCACTAATATGAGCAATAAATGTATAAATTCATCAAGGTGATTGTAAAGAAAATTATGTCTTTCACATATGTTGGATTTCTTACTATATTAGACAGCCAATGTTTATCATATGAATTGCTGGCATGTCGAAATAAAACTATTGATCCCTGTTTTAAAAATGGTACAGACACATACACACCACGTTGAATAACAAGTGGTGACAACTAGAACCTAATCCATATGTCACATAGATCCATTTGTGCAATGTACAGTAATCTGTTTGAGGACACAACACATATTGATCACGATGCAAGACATAATATATTTTTAAAACTATGTCATCATGGTGCTGTTAGAATATATATATATATATATATATATATATATATATATATATATATATATATATATATATATATGTAGTCCAAGATCTGATTTATATATAAATATTGTTTAATCAATACACTGTAAGGATTAATTAAGATATTTTGTATTTATCTTAAAAAAATATCTTTATTTGACAATGTCACTGTTAATTAATTGTCTAGTCCATATGTTGATGTAATGAACGTGATAGCGCATGCAATTACAATCAAATATAGAATTTCATGCTATCATCAAGAATCTTTAATTATCCTCTCCTAAAGGGACATGAAACTACAAATGTGTAATTGTATTAATTTTCATGATTCAAATACAGCATGTGATTTTAAACTGCTTTCCAATATGCTTATTTTATCTAATTTGCTTCAATGTCTTAGAAAAAATATTTAAAAAAGCAAGTATGCACTACAGGGAGTTATCTGAAGACATCTTTTGAAACAATGAAAATAGGCAATTTTGTGCATCAACCAAATAGCAGGTTACTCCCAGTAATGCATTGCTGCTCCTGAGCATACCTAGATATGTTATTCAAATAAGGATCTCAATAGACTGAATACATTTAGATAATAGAAGCAAATTGGAAAGTAGTTTAAAATCACATGCGTCTAAATCATAACTGAAAAATGTGGTGTTTCATGTCCCTTTAATAGTAAGAGGAAAATATCAACGCATATGGGATATATATTTATATAATCTGCACATATGTAAAGATGTGTTATTGTTGTATAAATGTATAAAAAAAAGTGTCAAACACTAACCAGGGGCAGAATACTAAATGGCCATGACCCTAAGAATACATTAAAATGAAGATATCAATAATCGAAGGAATATCTTCAAATATAGTACTCATAAATTGAGATTTGTATTACAATGGAATCCCAACTCTGATTTGTGATTCTTATCTTAAAATTACAAGGTAATTGAATTAGAGTATCCATATTAATATAGATCAATGTGAATGGATTAGATAATGTTATATCCATGTTTGTAAGAGAAAGGTAAATTAGAATGAGACATACTACAATGTGACGAACACTGGCTCGAGGTTCCAGCACCAACATCCATATCTGTAAAAGATTAAATCAGGATTGGATATCATTAATACAAATCATGCCATGGACACGAACAATCAGATATTTATTTTATAATTGACAAAGTAAAATTATATTAGTCTTCACGTGAGTTCATTGCTTTAAAAATTAATTTATAAATAAAGAGATCATGTATTCTTATTTACAAAATTTTATGTTGTTGAATGTCACTTTAAGTCATTTTTTGTCTTCTTGCATTGTCATCAATTGTTAGACATTGTTAAAAAAAAATATGATCACGCTAGTATAGCTCTTCTAATGTAGAAGATTGTAAATAAGGATACTATATTCTTCACATATATACTAATTAACGAATACATTTGACCAACATGTCTAAAGTAATTTGATCATTGCGCAATTATTAAATGCGTAATTGTGCATCCATGATTCAGAATTGATTTGGATATAGTAGTGTGATGAGTATAATTTCTAAAGACTTCAAATATATTTGCAATTGTGTGTATTATGATATTCCAATCGGATATTTGTAAAGATTAAATGATACCAAATAATATTTCTAACTTTTGTATGATTCGATATTCAATGTATGAAATGGCGGATGATAGGGATTTCACGGATGTGCAATTCCATTTTAGCTCTGTGGCGTATATTCTGGAGAGCACAAGAAACATCATTCCTATTTCATGTGTGACTAATCTAAATTCAGATATCTAAACATCATATGTAGCATGTGTTGTGAGATCTATATAGTTTGAATATATGACTATATACACATTTCTTAAATATATACTCAAATAATATATTATATGAAGTCTGATATTTTCCTGGTTCACCCTCTCTACTGCCTTCTCCAAGGTCACCGATTGTAGAAGCAGCTGCACTGGGCTCCGGGTCTTGAGTGTCAGAGCCAGCAACTGGGGATTGAGAAGAAGTTGAGGAGCATGCAGATGCAAATCTGCTGGGGAAACAGAGATTGAGGAGGGTGCATAAAGCCTCCTCATAGGTTTGCAGGTATAGTTTCCATGGGGGTGGATTCTGTTTTCCATCCCTCCGACGTGCTTTTACCCAATCCTTCATGAGGTGGACTTTATTGTGAAGCCGAAACTCATATCCCTGAATCTCTGTATGATTTGATCTGGGGTCCTCTGGATGTCACACACCGCATTGACATCTTGGATGATAGACAACCAGAGGGCCCTCCTAATACTCGGTTTTGTCAACTTCTTCTTGTTCCCAAACAGCTGGGGATAAAACTCCTCAACCGCGTTGACCAGTGCAGCACTTTCCGCCCATGTGAAACTGGGAGACGTCATGCCTGCCGAGTTGTCTATTAAATATAATATATATATATATATATATTGTATAGGTACAACAGCAGGCATTAGAGAAGTGACAAAAATGGCAACGTGTAATGGACTTTTATATGGTTAAGTAAACATGATATGCAATATGGGACATGGCATCTGTACATCTGATTGGATACAATTTTGAAATTTTGTTATGTCTGTGAGGCCATACTGACTCAAGTTATGTTTGTGTGTTGAACTCAGATTGGCCAATCCTTAATGTTTCATGGATTCATATCTTTGTAACTTCCATACACATACCTCCTGGGGGTGCTGTTACTAAATTTGGCATGTAGAATTATTTTTAATTTATGGGACTATTATGCGTATATATGTGACGCAGATTTAATATACGTGATCCGTTAAATATTAATATATTAAATTCACATTTTATCTCGATTTGATTTTTACAAACGATAGTAAATATAATCCAGTCACATTAGTAAATATTTCCACATTTCGATGTTTAATATTGATCAGCTTATTTAATCTAAATATATTTTATTCATAAAAGTAAACATTGTATGTATTCATTGTTTAGTAAAGAAATATCGTGACTCATTGGGAAGTATTGACTTTGCTCTATTAAAGGTATTTATAATCAAAACAATGCACATCGATTGTGTGCTAGTGCGTGACAATAGAATAAAATCTTTAAAGATGCAAATCTTGTGTTGCAAGATACGTTTACCACGCTATATTTATGAAATCCATAATTTGTATTTATAATGGACGTAACTTTGATCAAAATGTTTTTAAAATTTAAAATAAACATTTGTTCATTGTTAGTATATAAAAATTGAGCTTGTATTGGTCTGAACTGCTCATATATATATATTTTTTGCAACAGCGTCTTTATTTTTAAAGGGACCCAAATATTTTCTTTCATGATCCTGATAGAGAATACCGTTTTAAACATTAAAATGTAACTCTATCTATTTAGCTTATTCTTTAGATATCCTTTACAGAAGAAATAGCAATGCACATGGTTTAGCCAATCACACAAGGCATCGCTGTGCAGTAGTGACTGATGTGCATTCATAAGAGGCAGGTGAGGCAGCGCCTCCCCTGGCTAATGTGTGTAATTACACTCTTTTTAATAATTAAAAATATATATATTTTTTTTCAATTTTTTTTTCTTTATCATCTATGGTGACCCCCCACCCCCACCACCAAATTATTGGATTGTTTCGAAATTCATATTACATATATATACACACACACACAACATTCATATTGCACAAGGAAGTAGAGGCCAGCTAGCCTTCCATTGCGCAATATGAATGTATGTATTTTGTATGGGCCGCAAGAGACTGCCACCCAGTGGCAAATAAGAGCTAATGCTCATCTCTTTGCGGCCCATACTGCTCCCAACCGGAGGCTTGTCTCTAGAAGCCTCAGGAGCACTGCCCTCCCCTCAGCCAATCAGTGTGGAGCATTGTCCTCTGACTCCTCTCTGGTCTGGGACGGGACGGGCTGACTAGTAGTGCAAGAGTGCCGGGCGGGAAATATGCGAGGGAGGCGTGGATCTGTCACGTGTGCAGTAGAGTGAGTGAGGTCAGTGAGCAGAGCAGCACTGAGGAGTGAGACTCCAGCTTCCCCCTCCGGTCCGGTCGTCACGTCAGAGTGACTCTCTGCAAGTCTGCACACTCTGAGTCTGCTCTGTCTGCAGTGAAGAAGTTCAAGTTGCGGTGGCTGGCGTGGGGGGTGTCGCAAGTCTCGCATTAGATTAAGACTGTGTGCTCTCTCTGGTCTGCTGTCTGTGCGCTTGTGTGACTGTGCTGGTCACGGTGTGCGGCGTGCGCTCAGTGCTGTACTGGTGGTGGACCCTGGACCGTGGTGGTGACTTTCAAATTCAGTGTCTCTAAGTTCTGCAGCTGAGCTGCTAAGCTGCTTCATAATCAGGTAGGTTAGTGATGATGATCGATATTTTATTTTTTGTGATTTGGGAATGGGAATTTCTTTGTTTTTAGTACCAAACATTTTTTTTTGTGCAGTGCACTGCACTCTCTCTGGGCAATGGGCATGGGCACTTGGGTAGGCAGCTGAGTGAGCTCAGCAGTGCACACTGCACAGAAAGAAGAACCAAGTTTTGGGGCAGAGTAAGACTCAGTGACAGTGTGACTGGGCCTGGGGCAATGCATCCATCCGGTGGTGGCTAAGACAAATCGCTAGATTACGAGTTGTGCGTTAGGGTAAAAAAGCAGCATTAAGAGGTCCTAACGCTGCTTTTTTACGCCCGCTGGTATTACAAGTCTTGAAGGCTTAGGGTCACCGCACACTTCTTTGGCCTTACCGCAAAATGACTTGCGTAAACTTCGTAAAGTCTTTTTTCTATGGGACTTCCATAGCACCGGTATTACGAGTCTGTCCTGGGAGGCCAAAAAGTGAGTGGTACACCCTCTCCTGTCAAGAGTCCTAACGCATTTAAAAGTCAGTAGTTAAGAGTTTTATTTTTTATTTAATAATTTTTATTGAGATTAATCATATAAATAACAACAGTCAAAAGTTCAGTGGTGACTACATTAGGTACATCTTGAATTGGTTTAGTTATTATATTCAGACCTGAAAGGAAATAAGAGAAAAACAAAAAAAAAAAACATAATACAGGGTTGTCAACATACAGAGTACCAATCCATTCTGCACGTTACTGTCAGACTAGTGAAATGGAACCTCATTTTACTATTAAATATAATGGAAACGCACCTCTAATGTTTCAACAGGCCTCTCATGGACCCATTTAAATTAAATGATTTATGGAGGTGCTTAACTGTAAAACACGGTCACTTTTGGACCAAACATGGAAACAAAGGGAAAAAAAAAAAACAGAACAAGAAACAAAGCAAGAGAGAGCATTATAAAACTTGAATCGCCCTAGAGACTATTATTAAATCCCCTACAATTGAGCACATATGATCTCTTGGTTCTAGGTAATAGGGCATAATAGGGAGGGGAGTGAACAGGTTTGGGTTTAATACTACTACGGCATCTATCTGCAAATGAGCTTACTTTCCGGCTTTTAGGTATATCAAATAATGGCCATGGAATCATGACAAAGCCTCAAGGATGGAACAGTTACACATGTTGATGGAAAACATAGAGAGTTCACTGCTACACGGTGTAGAAGTACCGCAACAGTCTGCAGTCATCCCCACTGCCCATATCATGTCACTATTCTTATACCATTAAGAGTCCAGTGACCAGAGTGCTGCAGGACCTAAGCCGTATAGGCGGAAGACAGCTGTAGACTGTGGCTTAGGTGCGCCGCGGCTCGGACCAGACCTAGCCACCGGGGTCAAAAAGCCTGCCTGAGATGTCTTCTGCCATGCCTCTAGCAAAAGCCCCTCCGCTCAACTCCTGTTCTATCAAAGCAGTAAGGCTGTATGGGAGCGTGGCAACGAACTGTCCCTTGGGATCCTGCCTCATCTGCATGTTCAACTGTACGGGAGGGACCCCCTGGCAGCCCCACACCGATAACTCTGCTGCAAATCGGCCTTTGGGATACCGCTGGGTGAGGATATGAGGCAACTCCTTCGGGAGGGGACTTTCTCCCTTCTGGTAAGCCCCTATATGTAGTTGCAGCTTGTCTGAGGGAAAAAATGTAGCCAGGATTGATTGCGGGATCCGAGAACTGTGAGCCTCAGCAGCGGGTACAGGAACGATCATTTCATCTAGGTACTGCTGAGAAGTATAGTTGCGCTGCTTAGATCTACCTCCCCACTCTCTGTAAGGGTGACTAGCGTCGCATTGTGATCCCTTTGCCAGGTCAGTCCCTCGGTAGCTGGATTCCCCAGGTTGGGGATCTAGATTCATATCCACTGAATCGCTGCAGATTCTCCCGCCCACACCTGTGGCAAAAGCCTCCGGGATGGACCCGGACCCCAGCAGGCCCACCGCAGAGGTGTCAGCCCCAGAAACGTGTGCCAGATCGATCCGGCGTTCAGGCTCTGTCGGCATGTATGGTAAGTGCGGCTCCTGATCTGCTAATAACGGTCGGACCTCAGCATTATATACCATAACTGATTGCGACTCATAGGCACATTGAGTTGTACTGCATATTTCCTCCTCTATGCGAGTTAGATGAGTTGCTAGTAGCTCTTCAAACAGTTGTAAGATATGCATCTCCATGCTTTGCAAATTCTTCCTATTTCTATAGGAAACCATGACCCCGGCAATGGGGGGGGGTTAATGTGCGGCAGCCCCAGACCTGCGTCCCACGAAGCTTAGCGTGTGTGAGTATCTCACAAAATAATCCTAATGGCTTGCAAAATGGCTTCTAGGCCTGTGGGGAGGTTCGACACGCAGCTGTCTCAAAGAACATAGGTCAAAACATAGTCAAATTATCCGCTCTTCTATGCAATCCAGACTCAAGCAATATAGAAGTCCAAAGTGTCAAATTAGTGTGATGTTTAGCAAATTTGCTGTGAGTAATCTATAAAAAGTCCTCTTGATCTCAGAGAGCTTCACTAAGACACATCTTGCCGCTTTGAGAGTAGGCTCCGCCCCCCAGTAGTTAAGAGTTTTATGGTACAACGCTGTAACATAAAACTCATAACTAAAGTGCTAAAAAGTAAACTAACACCCATAAACTACCTATTAACCCCTAAACCGAGGCCCCCCTGCATCGCAAATACTAAAATAAAAATGTTAACCCCTAATCTGCCGCTCCGTACACCGCCGCCACCTACATTATATTTATGAACCCCTAATCTGCTGCCCCCAACATCACCGACACCTACATTATATTTATAAACCCCTAATCTGCTGCCCCCAATGTCACCACCACCTACCTACACTTATTAACCCCTAATCTGCCGCCCCCAATGTCACCAACACTATAATAAACATATTAACCCCTAAACCACAGCACTCCCGCCTCGCAAACATTAGATAAATATTATTAACCCCTAATCTGCCGTCCCTAACATCGCTTCCACCTACCTACATTTATTAACCCCTAATCTGCCACCCCAACGTCGCTGCCACTATATTAAAGTTATTAACCCCTAAACCTAAGTCTAACCCTAAACCTAACACCCACTAATTTAAATATAATTTAAATAAATCTAAATAAATATTCCTATCATTAACTAAATTATTCATATTTAAAACTAAATACTTAGCTATAAAATAAACCCTAAGCTAGCTACAACATAACTAATAGTTACATTGTATCTAGCTTAGGGTTTATTTTTATTTTACAGGCAAGTTTGTATTTATTTTAACTAGGTAGAATAGTTATTAAATAGTTATTATAATGTGGGGAGTGGTATACACAAATGCACACCACACCCTTTAGGGTGCGCCTCCCAATTGCCAAAAAATCATATAAGGTAAGTAATCTAGAACCTAGACATAAAACAATGCACACAGTGACAAGGATATAACACCAGATCAATGAACTATACAGTAGGTATAAGTATGTTAAAGTCCATTCATCAAACGAGTCCCACTATCCGGCGGCAGCACTCTGTCAAAGGATGGTCGTCCTGATGGTTAGAAACTGCAAATAGAAGAACACAGAGGCGCCACCATGGCCCAGTACCACCAAAACAGAGAGAAAAGTATATAGAAGGCACTATATATACTCACAAACATCAAGCACCCAGATGGTGCTAGTGGAGCAGGCTGAAACTTCACAGTAGTCCAGCTCACTGATATGCCTCCAAACAGATCCAGTCGGTGTTCCTTGAGAGCCTAAGATCCTATGCCTAGAAAAGAGAAAGGCAAACCAACATGGCCTAGTATTGTTTGCGCCCAGGGAGAATATAGCCCTAATGGGTATACTCACAGGAAACAAAGCACCTCCAGGTGCAATATCAGCAAGCTGGAACCACAAGTCGCCCAGTAGACAAACCACAGCAAGTAATCCTCAACTTCCAGTAGTATAACGATTGATAGGGGAGGGGTATAAAAAACCCCACAACAGATTATTGGGTCAAAATACCACACAAGCAAGTGTATATAAAAATAAAAATCTTTAATAACACAGCGACGCGTTTCTCAGCCGCCTATGGGCTGTTTCATCAGGCTATAATAAAACATTAAAAAATACACTTGCTATATACCAAATTAAAAAACCTAAAAATCATCTGATTGGACAGTCAATTAAAAATCTAGCCAATGTGTGATCATTCTCAATCAATTGCTATGGCAACGATTTAGTTAGTATTCGGGTGGATAGGTGTAGCCAGGTGTGCACCTAGTTAACAAACTGATACGCCACCTAGCTTGCAGCCCCTGTTGCTAATTGTTGCCATAGTGACCACATAACAATACATACACAATATAGGTTTATCTAGTGACAGTACATACACATGAAAAGTTTATCTCATATACATAACACATTTACATTTGATTAGCACAAAGGAAATAATGACAAGTACCCAATAATTCATTTAGTACCCACCTCCAGAGTTATACTTATGAGAGGGCAATGCGCGACCATAAAAGATAGTCCGGAGCTCATATGTGATCTATAAGTGTTTACCAGCCTAATATTCGTAGTATCACCAGCCCCATATGAGAACCTTTGTTGGATTCGATATGTGAGAGCGTATTAAATCTATGTAAAGGAATGGTGATCATCGTATAGTGAGCCGTGTGCAAACCTAGAGCTATCATTATGAAATTCTACGTGTCTTAACGTTACGTTAAGACACGTAGAATTTCATAATGATAGCTCTAGGTTTGCACACGGCTCACTATACGATGATCACCATTCCTTTACATAGATTTAATACGCTCTCACATATCGAATCCAACAAAGGTTCTCATATGGGGCTGGTGATACTACGAATATTAGGCTGGTAAACACTTATAGATCACATATGAGCTCCGGACTATCTTTTATGGTCGCGCATTGCCCTCTCATAAGTATAACTCTGGAGGTGGGTACTAAATGAATTATTGGGTACTTGTCATTATTTCCTTTGTGCTAATCAAATGTAAATGTGTTATGTATATGAGATAAACTTTTCATGTGTATGTACTGTCACTAGATAAACCTATATTGTGTATGTATTGTTATGTGGTCACTATGGCAACAATTAGCAACAGGGGCTGCAAGCTAGGTGGCGTATCAGTTTGTTAACTAGGTGCACACCTGGCTACACCTATCCACCCGAATACTAACTAAATCGTTGCCATAGCAATTGATTGAGAATGATCACACATTGGCTAGATTTTTAATTGACTGTCCAATCAGATGATTTTTAGGTTTTTTAATTTGGTATATAGCAAGTGTATTTTTTAATGTTTTATTATAGCCTGATGAAACAGCCCATAGGCGGCTGAGAAACGCGTCGCTGTGTTATTAAAGATTTTTATTTTTATATACACTTGCTTGTGTGGTATTTTGACCCAATAATCTGTTGTGGGGTTTTTTATACCCCTCCCCTATCAATCGTTATACTACTGGAAGTTGAGGATTACTTGCTGTGGTTTGTCTACTGGGCGACTTGTGGTTCCAGCTTGCTGATATTGCACCTGGAGGTGCTTTGTTTCCTGTGAGTATACCCATTAGGGCTATATTCTCCCTGGGCGCAAACAATACTAGGCCATGTTGGTTTGCCTTTCTCTTTTCTAGGCATAGGATCTTAGGCTCTCAAGGAACACCGACTGGATCTGTTTGGAGGCATATCAGTGAGCTGGACTACTGTGAAGTTTCAGCCTGCTCCACTAGCACCATCTGGGTGCTTGATGTTTGTGAGTATATATAGTGCCTTCTATATACTTTTCTCTCTGTTTTGGTGGTACTGGGCCATGGTGGCGCCTCTGTGTTCTTCTATTTGCAATTAAATAGTTATTAACTATTTAATAACTACCTAGCTAAAATAAATACAAATTTACCTGTAAAATAAAACCTAACCGAACACTACACTATAATTAAATAAATTAACTAAATTAAATACAATTACCTACATTAAATTAAATTAGCTAAAGTACAAAAAAACAAATACTAAATTACAGAACATAAACAAATTACAGAAATTTAAACTAATTACACCTAATCTAATAGCCCTATTAAAATAAAAAAGCCCCCCCCAAAATAAAAAACAACCCTAGCCTACTTCCGGTGGGCGGACCTAGAAGATGGCAGCAGGAATCCTTAGCTCTGCAGACACCTTCATTTAACATCTGCAAATTTGCCATTTTTCTACGACATCTGCATATCACTTGACAGGCAAGCTGTCCGTGAACCTTAAGCAGATAGAGGCCTCTCAATCGCTTCTCCCCTGGAAGTCAGTTGACTAATTTAAAGTCCTTGAGATATCAGTGGCTAGTCTTTTACCTCCAAAGATGGCCGCTAGCTCTATCGTTAAAGAACTCATGAATGTGTTCCTATCTCGCTTGGATACACTCATATCTACCTGTCTAACTCTTCATGAGGAGATTCGGTCAACCCATCAACCAGCCTTGCTACAGGCATCTATTTCTGACCCCGGTAATTGTACCTTTGACACTCAAGGGCCACCACTGCGGGACTACACTACGCGGCCATGTGGTCTACACTCTGACTCTTACTCTCACGCTACCCCGGTTGTTAGTGGTGGATCCTCGGGGCTCACCTCACATGAATGCGGAGCTTGCTGTAATGTAAAACAGGTGCCGCAGATCTTCTCTGTAGAGGGCCAGCGATACACTTTCCCTGAAGGCCTCTCAGCACACGAAGTGAACCGGACTACCGGACAGGCAAGACTTCCGCTGGTCACACAGCATCAGCATACGCAGCAGGTCCCTGAATCACAGCAATTCACATCATCCAGAAACACTCTGCTACTGTCCCAGCTGTGGCAGCTAGATCCCACCCGGCCTGAGTGTCCTGGGCTACAAACGGCATCCAATGGTTGCAGCAGCCGTGACAGGTCTCAGTTATGGCTCAGCTCAAATATGAGAAGCATGCAACTCGCTTCGGAAAACCCTGTTGCTCTTTTGCGGTCTGGCAGTGTATTGGGGCCTATGAGATGGACTGGTTCTGATTTCTGGCAAATGAGTACAAAATACTTTAGCGCTAAAGGTGTTGGCTGAACTGTATTCATGTAAACATGACATAAGGGGACTGTCAATGCATCGCCCCAAAAGACTCTTAAGAAAATGTTCTGGTTATATGTACACTACTAGAAACAGCCCCTAGCTGACTCATATATATCAATATTACTACATGTATGCATATCCTTTGAGGCTCAGCTGACCTCTATAATGTTAAAGCCTTATGTACCAACTGACTAAGTATCAAATAACTGCACGGGCTGAGATACTGGTATATGTTATGCACAATGTTCAGCAGCTTTGAATACCCACTTATACTTGCCTTATCTTATCAATCAGGTGGACCTGCTAACTAGCAGGGGCTCTAATGTGTTTTAAATCTGACAGGGCTGTGTATGTATGGTTGTTACATTTATGTTTGGTTTTGGTTGTTTGGTAGTTTTTATTTTTCTGACCACCTTGGGGGTACCGTGTACTGTATTGGGGGATTTGCACTCACTTCTACTGGCACCACTGCATTTATCATTTATTTTTATTATTTAAGAAGTGATGTGCTTGCTCAACTGAGGCATAAATATCTGTTAACCATGACTTCACTACACTCGGTCATCCTTGACAGCACCGTGCTATTGAGCTCACAGTGTAACTTTCAAGCAGCAGCGTACCGCCATGTCACCCAGCCTGCAGTTTAGCTGTGGGGCACCTAACATCCATAAATTAATTCCACCCTGTAAATTTGCCAGCTGAAGGTTGTGAGGTTCGGTTGTGTTTGTGGTTGCTATAGTTTTATTATTTTAGAGTTATACCCCAATTGACAAAATTCAAATGAACATCAGCAGATCAAAAATTCCGAAATATCTGTATGTACTGCTGCAAAATAGTGTCTTGTTTTCAAAAGTTTCATTACTCTGCTATGGAAATCATCTGTATACCTTAACTGTCCCCGGTAACGTGGCCCACAATAAGTATTGTACCTCACTTACAAAAGGATCTACACACGATAGCTACTATTCATTTACATTGCAATCTAGCTCTATTCCTGGGAATATGAAAGCTGTTTTTAGCTGACCTTTATCACATCTATGGATTAATTAACGCATTAACATGTTTATTTTGTGACATTGGATAGCAGATATATAAATAACTAAGTAATCTATATATATAGATATATGAGGGGGACAGCATATTTGTAGAATCCTTAAGTCAATTGGGATTGGGGTTAGAATTTGTGTTTTAGTTTGGTTAAGATGTTTATTATAAAAGAAAATTAGAAACATGGGATACACATGGACTGATATCCTACCATCTTGATAAAGCTATTCTTACAGGACTTTTATATTTGGAGCATTCACAAAATAATTTTGCTTTGTAACAACTGTATGATTTTCATTTGTGTAAGATTGCACATGTTAAACTGTATCCATGTTTCTATAATAAAAAGAATTTAAAAAAAAAAAACAAAAAAAAACAAAACAAAACAACCCTAGCCTAAACTAAACTACCAATAGCCCTTAAAATGGCCCTTTGCGGGGCATTGCCCCAAACTAATCAGCTCTTTTACCTGTAAAAAAAAATGCAAACAACCCCCTGTAAGATTTTAATGTGTATAAATGTAGTATTACTGTAGTTATAGAAAGATGGCATTATTACAGTTATAAAGAGGTTAATATGTTCTGTTTACTATTTTAAAACATCAGGCATGGAGCAATGCTGAGGTAGCCAGTTTACGTATACCAAGAGTTAAGATCATATATGGGTAGAGAAGTTTGCTGTAGGTAGCAAAACCTTACAATAGGGTAGAGCACCTTATTTGGAATAGAGCCAAAAGTATATGGTCAGCATTCTTAAAGGGTATAAAGGTTAGGAGAAAGGAGAATAGACAGAGTTCATCTTTGGAAAGGAAAACATCAATGATACATGCTATAGCCAGGACTCCCACAGGAAACAAACGGGGTAATATTCATTTATGTATTATTTCTCTGTTAAATTGTTTTGATGTGTTTAACCTTGTAAACAGTAACATGTAATCTTGTTATTTATCTGTTCTTTAATAAATGTGTGATGGTTTAAATAGTTGAAGGTAGTATGGTTGTCTGTTTCTGGAGGGTTTCAAAGATATACAGTACGGTATATGAAATTCGTTTGTACAGGGCCGATTATTAATATATTTATATATTAATTTTTAGACGTGAATGGTTTTTAACATAAGATCCTTTGGTTATTTAAGAGTAATATCTTACATTTTGGCGGCAGCAGGTAGGAGATTTGTTAAGATTCGTGTTCACAACAGATAGCTTTATTTTTAGGTTTTGTTAAAGAGAGATAGATTACTTGTGCTGAAGAATTAGCTAGCATTCTTTAGATGAGTAATTGTTTATAACATTCACAAGGTTAAAAGGTTATTGAGCTGTATTTGGGAAAAATCGCTTCAGTTAAAAAACAGAATGAAATTTTAAACTATAGTGAAGGAGTTTTTAATCCATGGTCTAATGTGCAAGAGTATGTTAATAAATCTATTGACAATAAGATATTTTCCAAGTCTGAGGGAAAGAAAGCATTAATGTTTAGTGCATACAAAATAGCAGGAAATTATTCTAAAGTAACTGGAGAATTGCAGGATTTACAAAGACAGTTAACTGAGGTGAAGTGCCGGAATGAATCTTTAAAAAATACTTCAGCTGTTTCTTTTAGTCAGGAAACTAGCGAAGCTTTGTTGACAAATAGAGAATTGAGTGCAGAGATTGGGTCTTTACAACAAATGTTACTTGATGCTTATGGAGCAATACAAGTTTTAAAACATTCAGGGCAAGTGTGTGTACCTGAGGATCATTCTAAATGTCATGAAATTATTAATGATTTACAACTAAAACTGGGTCAAAGAAATGCATTAATCGCTGCATGCAAAATACCAGTTAATTGTGTAAAGTCTGAGTGTGTGAGTGACAAAAAGAATGTGGAGAATGTAAAGATGGCATCAATTCTAGTAAAGGAACAGTTGGATGAAGAGAGAAAGATCATTTCATGTACTAAAATTAACCAGTCTTTGTCTAATACAGAAATTGCTACATTAAATAAAGAACTAGGACAGTTTAAATTAAGCGATGATCCCTTAGATGTTATGATTAGGTTATCACAATTTGAAAGAATACTCAAAGAATTGCAAACAAATGATATATGTGATATAATTGTAACAAGTATGGATGATGCATTAAAAGTAAGCATGCCTTCAGATGTTTTTCTTAGACCAAGAGTTAAACAACAGTTAGTGCATGAGTTACTAAAAACGTTAGGAATTGATGAAATGGATGCTCATTCATCATATGAAAATTGCAAGCAGAAAAAGAATGAATCAGTGCAAGGATTTGCTGATAGACTGTTTGAAATTTATAAACTAACTTTGCCTGAAAATACTGAAGTAGATCATAACAATAAAATATATAAGCATGAGATAAACTGCAGTAATCCAGAAATTATAAAATTGTTGGATTTGACTGTGTTTTCAAGTAACACTTTTAATAAAATAACTGAATGTCTAAAAAGAGCAGAGTTGTGTAATGAAACTAACAAGGGAATAAAACAGAGAATGTCTGCAGTTGGAAAGCCATTCCCAGATAACAGAGAATGTACTAAAATCATTTCTAACAAGAAAATATTGATAAAATTGAAGTATTATCTTTGTAAAAAATGGAGACATATTAATGCCAAATTTGTACAAAGACATAATACTGTTGTAGCAACATCTGCTGAACAATTTGAAACTAGTTACAAATTGGAAAATCTAAAAAAGGAACTGGAAAGAGTTAAATTGATTCAAATTACAAATAAAATTACCAGTTCTGAAAATGGGTAAAAAGGGATAATTGCCTCCAAATCATGTCTGGAGTGAGGTTCAGACGTAATGTATATAGTTGCCCAGTTTTTAAAGGAGTCATGAATGGGGGCTCATGATGGAATGTATTTTTAATAAATAATGGTGTACCTATATTCATTATTTATACCTCACAAAACCTCAATCTAATCCATTGTTCGTAGGGGGAAAAAACAAATTGTGTTGCAAGTTTTTCAAGGTACATATAAAGATGTTTTAAAGCTAAAAATGATATGAATTTAATTGATAATGGTATTTTGAATTAGAAGAATATTTAGTGAATTTGTCTGATGAAATGTCAATTTGGGTTATAAATTTCTAACAAAATATAATGTTTTACTTTATTATGCTAATGGTAAAATATAGTTTAATACAGATGATAAACATTATGTTATTTCTGTTTCACATTATGTTTATAATCTAAAGAAACATGACAAGTTAAGTTTACTTGTACATACAAATGCTAAGGTTACAAATATTTTGCAGCAGTTTGCACATGCATTTGCTGAACATAAATATGATTTGGGAAATTGCAAGAGGAGGAGTTTATCACAGGAAATGTACATTTAGCTATAAAAGCAATATCCATATTATTATTATTATTATTATATTATTAAGGAAAGTGAGCCATATGTACAGCAAATTATATATTATTTTACTTGAACAAAGTCTATTGAGAAAAGGTAAATCTGTTACTAATTTTACTATTTAGTTTGTACAGAAACCTGATGGAAATGGGCATTTAACAATTGATTAAGGTAAATTACATCCAGTGACATCTGCCTAGGCATCAAAATGTCAGAGAGGTTCCTACTTTTTCCTTTATCCCTCCAAATACAAAGTTTTATTTAAGCCTTGATATAGCAAACAGTTATTGGTTTGTATCTCTGCACCCAAAGTCACAATACAAGTTTGTCTTCAAGTGGAAAGAAGATCCTGAACAATTCAGCAACAATTTTCCATAAAAAGATGGCTACTATTCTATCAAGATTGTCAAGACTATTAGCACTTATGCAATATGTTGATGATTTGGTATGTAATACAGAAACAGAAAAAGAACATTTTAAATTGTTTACAGAATTGTTGAAATTATTGGCAAATACTGGACTAAAAGTGAATATAAAGAAATGCCAATTTTTACAGACAACAGTGAACTTTACAGGAGTGACAATATCATCTGAAAGAAAGACTCCAGATCAACAAAAGTGGATGTCATAAAAAGACTAAACATACCTGTGTCAAAGACTGTTTTAAGATCATTTTGGGATTGTTCCAATACCAAAGAGACTTTATTCCAAAGTTTAAAGTTTTGGCTGGACCCTTGTATGACTTGCTAAAGAAAGAAAACATTTGAGAACCTAAAAAAAGGATCAATACGATGGTGTTGCTTACACAGACCCCAGAAAAGTGTTTCCATTGGAAGTTACTACTTAAAAAAAAAAAGAAAAGAAAGACTTTATCTGCAGTGCTATGTAAAGAGAAGGTTGGAAAACTGAAACCAGTGACCTATGCAGCACGACCTTTTGAAAATAACTGAAGAAAAGTATTCCTGTGTGAGGAACATTTGTTGTCAGTATTCTGGACATAAGAACATTTTAAATAACATGATTTCAAAAAGTGTTATTGCAAAGTTCACATTTTCCTTTGAACTTACTGGTGAAACTAGGAAACAGTATAATTTCATCTGCAAGATTTTAAAGGTGGTGCTGATGCTAATGAAAAGAAAAATAGACATTAAAATAAAGGAAACAACTTTTGTTGCCAGCATGTTTGCTATATGAAGGTGAACTACATTTAAATAGTCACTTTTTTTGTGTTCTCTTTTTTCCTCTCAATCCAAGTTTAAATATTTTGGTGCAAAGTCTAGATATTTACTGTGATGGTTCTTTTTATAATAAGGATGGTAAAGTATATACAGGTTTTTCAATAATTTTACCTGATAAAATAGATATGCATTTATGTGAGATACATTATTCTCAATATGCTAAATTGACTAATGTTTGTTGTACATTGGAACACTAAGCAGATATGGCTATTGACATTTATAATAATAGTGTATATGTGGTTAATACACTGACAATGCTTCCTTTGTATGTATATAATGGTTTTAAGTCATATGATGAAAGACCATTGGTACATACAAATCTGTTGAAGTATATTTCATAGTTGCTAAATAAATGTAAATTGCCATATACAGTAATTAAAGTAAAAAGCTGACACTAAAAGTGATGAACATAATGAACAAAATAACTTAGTTGATGCTTGTGCTAAAAAGGCTGCAAAACAAGTAAAATTATGGGAGTTCCATGAGGAACCTGAGATTTCTGCAATTACATTAGAAAAATAAAATTAAAAAGATAAAATAAAAATAAAGCAAATTTGGTGTCATTGCAGAATTCTTATATTTCTTATGTAATGTTAAAATAAAGGCATTTAGCAGGGAAACCTTTATCACTGCCAGTATCATGGGCAAATGACAAATTTATAAAATATGTAGAAAATGGAACTTTAATGTGATTAAATAAGTAAAATATGTTGTTTGTATTTCCAGCTGTTGTATTCCTTAAAGAGACAGTAAACACCAGAATTTTGTTGTTTTAAAAGATAGATAATCTCTTAAGTACCAATTCCCCAGTTTTGCATAACCAACATAGTTTTTAGATTACAAGTGGTCTTCAAAGTCTAAGAAATGTACATATAAACCTCCTAGCTTTAGCTTTCAACTAAGAATACCAAGAGAACAAAGCAAAATTGGTGATACAAGTGAATTGGAAAGTTGTTTAAAATTGCATGCCCTATTTTAAACATGAAAGTTTATTTTCCCTTTAAGAATGTGTAGATTAATTTTCAAAAATATAATTTGCTTCCTATGGGCAGACATTATTCTGCAGATAGAACATGTGACAAAAATACAGAAAAATTTGTAATGGTGGCCACCAATGAAAGATAATATTTTTTGTTTTTTCCAATATGTTCTAGAAATTTGCCTTGTCTGCAGTTTAATTTTTCAGTCAATATGAATCAATAATTATTAAGGTTTTTACTTTTCCCCATGACAAACCTGGGTTACAAATATAAATAGATATTATTTTGTTTTGTTGGTTTTGACCTAGAATACTAGAAGAATACATGTATAGTTTAGTGGTAATAGATGTATTTACAAAATGGATTGAGGTTTTTTTTTTCCAAAAACAAATCAAGTAGTTTTTATAGTTGCATAGGTTATTTATTTGAGCTTTTCTCTAGATGGGAATGCCATTTGTAGTAGAAAGTAATAATGAGCCTGCATTTAGTGGAAAAATATTTCAAGGAAATTAATTAATCATTGGGAATTAAGCATAAATTATATTGCTTATAAACTGCAATCATCAGGAGCAGTAGAAAGGGGTAATAAATACTATAAACAATTATAAACTAAAATTTGTAGTATTAAACTTTCAACATGGAAAAAAATGTTACCTTTATGTTCAATGACCATAAGATATATCCTACATTCTACTACAGGTGTCAGGCCATATCAAGTAATAACTTGTAGATTGAATAACACACTTGGAAGGATTTTACTTTCAATTGCTACATCAAATGTACAAGGGGCAATAATAAAAATTTGGATAAAAACATAAATTATGCTTACCTGATAATTTTCTTTATATGTATGAAGAAAATGAGTATCACAGCATATTGACAAGGTAAATATGTTGGTAGCTCAAAATATTATAAGGAGTAAAAGCTCAAATAAAAACATATTTTAACAAAATGTTAGATCTTTTTAATGTAATAGTTTTAGTAATGATAATGAGATTTTATGTCTAAAAAAAAGTCACTCATTTGTTCCTAAAATGGCTTGTTCTTTTTGTATTTTGGATAAAGATAAACTTATTGTTTTATTTCTTTGAAATAATGAATAAGAAAACAAAAAACTTTTTTAGATGATATTATATTAAACAATTTTAAAAATATATGAATTAACAGATACTGCATTTGATTTTTCTTAGAAAGAATCTGAAGAAATACCAAAAAGATGACAACCTATCTTCAAGTTGGGAAAATCCATGTCCTAATGTTGTTATGACTGATTATGGAGGGTTTTGCGGGACGAAATTCTTTTGCATTTTCAGAGGACTACATGGGTATTTTGGGTTTGACTCAGACAACTTCAAGATGGAAATCATGATTGTGGTATCAAAGTCAATGTAACTGAACTAGTTTTGGAAGATGATCAACAACAGCAAAATAAACATTATGATCCTGAATGTATTAACATAGCATTGGGCAAAGGATCCAGTCTAATGTTACAAAGTTATACAGAATGGGTTAAATGTGGCAAAGAAACATCTATTTTTAAATTTGTTTTTGCAAAATATAAAAGTCAAGGACAATGACATTATTTTGGGAACAAAAGAACGTTACAACATCCGATTGTACGATTTTATTTTAAAAATGTTAATTGTTGTTAAATGTATGATTATTTTGTTTATGTTAATTTTGTATAAAGAGAATAGTTTATAGAGTAATGTGCTAAACCTTACCGTTACACTATAAGGCCTAGCAAAGGGGTGGAATGTAAGATTTTAATGTGTATAAATGTAGTATTACTGTAGTTATAGAAAGATGGCATTATTACAGTTATAAAGAGGTTAATATGTTCTGTTTACTATTTTAAAACATCAGGCATGGAGCAATGCTGAGGTAGCCAGTTTACGTATACCAAGAGTTAAGATCATATATGGGTAGAGAAGTTTGCTGTAGGTAGCAAAACCTTACAATAGGGTAGAGCACCTTATTTGGAATAGAGCCAAAAGTATATGGTCAGCATTCTTAAAGGGTATAAAGGTTAGGAGAAAGGAGAATAGACAGAGTTCATCTTTGGAAAGGAAAACATCAATGATACATGCTATAGCCAGGACTCCCACAGGAAACAAACGGGGTAATATTCATTTATGTATTATTTCTCTGTTAAATTGTTTTGATGTGTTTAACCTTGTAAACAGTAACATGTAATCTTGTTATTTATCTGTTCTTTAATAAATGTGTGATGGTTTAAATAGTTGAAGGTAGTATGGTTGTCTGTTTCTGGAGGGTTTCAAAGATATACAGTACGGTATATGAAATTCGTTTGTACAGGGCCGATTATTAATATATTTATATATTAATTTTTAGACGTGAATGGTTTTTAACATAAGATCCTTTGGTTATTTAAGAGTAATATCTTACACCCCCCAACAATAAAACCCACCACCCACACAACCAATCCCCCAAATAAAATACTATCTAAAAAAACCTAAGCTCCCCATTGCCCTGAAAAGGGCATTTGGATGGGCATTGCCCTTAAATGGGCAGTTAGCTCTTTTTCTGCCCAAACCCTAATCTAAAAAATAAAACCCACCCAATCGACTTACTGGGAGACATCTTCATCCAAGCCAGGCAAAGTGGTCCTCCAGACGGGCAGAAGTCTTCATCCAAGCCGGGCAGAAGTGGTCCTCAGACACAGAGACAGGGAAACAAAGAGAGACAGGAACACAAGGAGAGACAGGGAAACACATAGAGACAGGGACAAACATAAAGACAGGGACACACAGAGTGACACGGACAAACATAGAGAGACAGGGACACAAAGGGACAGGGACACACAGAGACAGGGACAAACATAAAGACAGGGACACACATAGAGTGACACTGACAAACATAGAGAGACAGGGACACAGAGTGAGGCAGGGACACAAAGTGAGACAGGGACACAAAGTGAGACAGGGACACAAAGTGAGACAGGGACACAGAGTGAGACAGGGACACAGAGTGAGGCAGGGACACAGAGTAAGACACAGAGACAGGGAGACATAGAGAGACAGGGACACATAGAGAGACAGGGAAACACATAGAGAGACAGGGAAACACATAGAGACAGGGAAACACATAGAGACAGGGAAACACATAGAGACAGGGAAACACATAGAGAGACAGGGAAACACATAGAGAGACAAAGAAACACATAGAGAGACAGGGAAACATAGAGACGGGGAAACACATAGAGAGACAGGGAAACACATAGAGACAGGGACAAACATAAAGACAGGGACACACAGAGTGACACGGACAAACATAGAGAGACAGGGACACAAAGGGACAGGGACACACAGAGACAGGGACAAACATAAAGACAGGGACACACATAGAGTGACACTGACAAACATAGAGAGACAGGGACACAGAGTGAGGCAGGGACACAAAGTGAGACAGGGACACAAAGTGAGACAGGGACACAAAGTGAGACAGGGACACAGAGTGAGACAGGGACACAGAGCGAGGCAGGGACACAGAGTAAGACACAGAGACAGGGAGACATAGAGAGACAGGGACACATAGAGAGACAGGGAAACACATAGAGAGACAGGGAAACACATAGAGACAGGGAAACACATAGAGACAGGGAAACACATAGAGAGACAGGGAAACACATAGAGAGACAAAGAAACACATAGAGAGACAGGGAAACATAGAGACGGGGAAACACATAGAGAGACAGGGAAACACATAGAGAGACAGGGAAACACATAGAGAGACGGGGAAACACATAGAGAGATGGGGAAACACATAGAGAGACGGGGAAACACATAGAGAGACGGGGAAACACATAGAGAGACAGGGAAACACATAGAGACAGGGAAACACATAGAGACAGGGAAACACATAGAAACGGGGACACATAGAGAGATGGGGACACATAAAGAGACAGGGACACAGAGAGAGACAGGGACACAGAGAGACAGGGACAGGTGGAATTGTCATAAAAAGGGGCACTACCTGTGAACGGTGAGATGACTCCTAATAGAATTAACTGAGCTCTCTTGAGAGGAAAACTTCACTGTGTAGAGTGAGGGGAGCAGGGGACTTACTTTAAAAATTAAATCCAGCAGTCAATATAAATCACATTGCACTGTGTTCTGCATATAGCATATTACAATCACCTATATTTTCATATTCATGTGTCTTTCTATTAGTGTATTAAAGGGACAGTCAATACCAGAATGTTTGTTGTTTTAAAAGATAGATAATCCCTTAATTACCCATTCCTCAGTTTTGCATAACCAACACAGTTATAATAATACACGTTTTACCTCTGTGATTACCTTGTATGTAAGCCTCTGCAGACTACCCCCTTATTTCAGTTCTTTTGACAGACTTAAAAAAAAAAAGTAAATTCATGTGCATGAGTTCTATATGAAACACATGAACTAACGCCCTCTAGTGGTGGAAAACTGTCAAATGCAGAGGCGGCCTTCAAGATCTAAGAAAATAGCACATGAATCTTCTAGGTTTAGCTTTCAACTAAGAATACCAAGAGAACAAAACCAAATTGATGATAAAAGAAAATTGTAAAGTTGTTTAAAATTAGATGCCCTATTTGAATCGTGAACGCTTTTTTTGGACTTGACTGTCCCTTTAAGTATTTTCTGTATTTTGTCAAAACCTAGCCCCCTTTTCATTTGTGAGAAAAACAGTGAGAACTGAAGGGCAGAAATGTTTAGATAATTATGTTGGGATTTGAGAGAAAATTTCATACATACTCATGTTCAGGTCATTTTCCAAGAAAACAACAATTACGCTTTGCATTTTGTACTTAAAAGTATGATTTTTATGTGTTTTTTTTCTGATCTCATGTATTTAAATTACGATTTACGCTGTGCATAGTTAATACGAATTATTCCTACATACAAATTTTACGTTTTTAATCAAATATTTTTTGATGCGCCTTAACAATACAACAATCCTGTGTATTTGTGTGTTAATTGTTCAATCATTTATTTTATATGATTTCTAAATTATTAATTTAGTTTTTGCAGTGTTGAAATGTATTTATTTCCTTCCCATAAGAAAATGCAGAATACGCCCCTTAGCGAGACTCTCTGTTTTCAGGGTAAAAAGTGGCTTTATAGAATTCTACCAGGAAATAGTAAAACTGGTGAGGATCCTTATATCATCTCACCAGCCCAGAGACCTTTAGATAATCAGCACCATAATGTCTATCCTCAGAGTGTTTATTTTTTTATTTTTTACAATGACTTAGATTGTTCTATGTAAATTTAATAGAGAAATTATCATCTGATAACCTTATTTCCCCTCTTACATGCTGGACATAAGCACAGTTATCTGTTGTACTGAAGTGGTCCATATCTGTGTATTAGCTCTTGGGAACTTCATATTATTCCTATAAACCTGTAGAGATTTTTTTTCACTGTATTTTTATACAAAAATGAAAATACAAAAAAAGCTTTGTATTTATCCTTCAATAAACAATATTATTTATAAATAAGACAGAATATTTATATCTAAGCAAACACTTGCAGATATAGAGGCCGCATTATCAAATGTCTGTCGGACCTGATCCGACAGTGTGGATCAGGTCCGACAGACATTGCTGAATGCAGAGAGCAATAAGCTCTCTGTATTCAGCATTGCACCAGAAGCTCTTGTGAGCTGCTGGTGCAACACCGCTCCCTGCAGACTCGCGGCCAATCATCTGCCAGCAGGGGGATGCCAATCAACCCGATCCGGTTGAATTCCGGCGATTCCTGTCCGCCTGCTCAGAGCTTCATAACTGGTGTTTCTGGCAAGCCTGCAGGCTCGCCAGAAACACGGGCCCTCAAGCTCCGTTCGGAGCTTGATAGATAGGCCCCAATGTATACATAGTGATTGCAATACCATACTTCTTTTTCTATGGACTAAAAAGATTAAGTACGTAAGGAAAGGAAAGTATTCATAGCAACTTGTCATTATACCTTATAGTAAGATATATCTTCTGGATCAAAAAGAAGCCACTGCTGGACAGATAGGTGATGCTGCTATGTGCACTTTCAGTATTCAGGACTGAAAAATACTCAATTTTAAGACTTTATTTACAGGAAAATGGGGAAAAATAAATATTGAAGGGTAACGTAATAAATAAAGCAAATGTCAGAGAACAGTCCTATGGTTTACTACTACTTTATTAGAAAGAAAGCACCATTATCAGGACCATTCTTACGCGTTTCACTCATCAAGCGCTTTGTCAGACGTCTCTGATGACGTCACATTAAGAGGTCCCGATAATGCTGCATCTTTCTAATAAAACCGCCTTAATCCATAGGACTGTTCCCTGCTGTCTGTTTATTACAGTTTATATGTAGTGAATAGAGGAATCACTATAACAGTGGGGACCCTTTGTACCACTGAAGTGTTGGCGTGCAGCTGCCGGAGGAAACCTAAAGCAACACAGGAAACACACCATGACCGGAAATCACTAGTAGCACAAGCGAGTGGGACGCTCTTTCTGCATACTGATCGATAATTCAACTGGCTTCAACATTAAATAGTGAGTCAGTTAACTTATTTCTATGTGTTTATTGCATTATTAGTCACTGTACGTCTGTGAAACACAGATAATATCCCGGCACACAGCTGATATAACAATACTATAAGACATTAAATAGTGAGTAAGTGAACTTATTTCTATGTGTTTATTGCATTATTAGTCACTCTACGTCTGTGACACACAGATAATATCCCGGCACACAGCTGATATAACAATACTATTAGACATTAAATAGTGAGTCAGTGAAGTTATTTCTATGTGTTTATTGCATTACTAGTCACTGTACGTTTGTGACACACAGATAATGTCCCGGCACACAGCTGATATAACAATACTATTAGACAATGAAAGTATACAGTAAAGTTGTTTTCCTAGGAATAATTAGTCAGTTTATATTACAGTCTCAAGGTGTTTACTGTCCCTTTAGTCAGATCTAGCTTTGTGCTATCTTTTTGTGAATCCTTGTTTAATGAAGATAACATTGTGATAAACCAAGACAATGATTATCTAGAATTTTTATTAATTATTTCTGTTATTAATTAAAGGGATATAAAGGTGCAATAATGCTTTAATATGTTAGATCAGTTTATTATTGTACAACTGACTGTATACAACTATGTGTTTAAAGGGAAAGTTTACACCTTGGTCATTAGATTAAGCTGCAAATAGCCTCCTGCACCTTTTCTATATAATGCAGCAGGAACAGTAAAAAAACTTATTTTAAAATGAATATTGTTTATGGCCAGTTAGAAATGGCTGCCAATGCATATAGCGTCCAATCACGAAAGTCTCACTAGTTGAATTCAACAGACTGTTATTGCTAATCAGCAGAGTGCCTAGATGCAGCCCAGATCATGATGTCATCAGTGGGTGGAGCTTGTCAGCCATTTCAAAGTGGCCAGAGACAATATTAATTTTAAAATAACTTTTTTACTGTTCCTGCTGCATGATATAGAAAGGGGTGCAGGAGGATATTTTCAGCTTAATCTAAAGGTAAGACTTTAAGATGACTAAGGTGTAGCCTGTCCCTTTAACTCATGCAAAGTCATCTATTGAGCAGCATTGTACTACTGGGAGCTAGTTGAGCATATCTGGTGAGCCAATGACAAGAGGCATGTGTGTAGCCACCAGTCAGCTCTCAGTAGTACATAAGTTTGATAACAGAAGTGAAATTAAAAGTATCATGAAATTACACATTCTATCTGAATCATGAAAGTGTAATTTCCTATCCCTTTAAGTAGCAGAAAATGTCTGTGTATAAAGTCTTGCTGGTGATTATTAATCTGGGTTGGTGTAGGTCGGGGGTTAATTTGATATTGTTTTATGTACTGTTAAAGGGACAGTAAAGTCAAAATTAAACTTAAATGGATTGGATAGAACATGACATTTCAAAAACCTTTCCAATTTACTTATATTATCATTTGTGCTTAGTTCTCTTAGTATCCTTTGTTAAAGAGTAATCCTAGGTGAACTCAGGAGCGTGCACGTATCTTCAGATAGCAGAGGTTGCAAGAACATTTATAGCAATGTTATACATAGTAACAAACACTGCTGCACAGAGTGCTAAATACACATGCACGCCCCTAAGCTCATATAATAGCCTCCTAGGTTTACTCTCTAACAAAGGATACCAAAAGAACAAAGCAAATTAGATAATAGAAATAAATTGGAAAGTTGGGTAAAATTGTTGCTCTACCTGAATTATCAGCGTTTAACTTTCACTGTCAGATTTGATTTCTGTCTTTGATGATGTTTTCCTAATTATTCAGTGATATTGGGTTTTTAATTATACAAAACACACAAAATACTGGTCTGAATTCAAATCATTTTTTATTTGCATGAAAAAACATTGTATATCATTGTGACGGATACCCCCCGGCTACCCCGACTGGGTAGCTCCGTCAAACGGGTCCTGCTTCCTCCCTGCCGATTGCAGCTATGTAGCTGGCAAGTGACCACAGCCTGTAGCCACCCCTGATGCCCGACAGCACCAGTACTCAGGGTCCCACCCTGTGGCAGACTCCAGCTACCAGACTAGGTAGCTCTGTCAGAGTGTCCTTCCTCTGCCTGGGACAGGCTGCTATGTAGCCAAGGAAAAGTGATTGTAGCTGGAGCAAACCCAAATAACTAGACAGCCTAGCATTCAGGTTTAACAGGAACTGATTTTATTGAAAACACACACTCCTTTTATACAGTCAGCTCATCTAGATAAGACCCTGGACAATCCCACTATTTTCCCACCATTTCCGCCCCTCTAGACAGCCCGGCACCTCCATAGGAGCCACAGTCTCACATAATCCCAATACATAGGGGTGGCAGTTTCGGGTGATCCCGGTGGAGCGGCGGCACTTCCAGGGTGTCATTTTAAAGCACTCGGTCCCCAGATGCCACAGTCCAAAAATCAGCATGATTCGTTACTGGGGACCGAAGTTACAGTCCGTTGAAGTTATGGGGTTAGGGGTGTCCAAAACCCCCAGTTCCAAAAGGAGCTCCCCTCCGGCAATTCCCCCACCCCTTGTACTCTCCAGGGGCTACTAATCCCCAAAAGAGCGGAGCTCTGGGGCACATGATTGCTGGAGCGACCTGGGTTAAAGTTAGCGGGTGTTCTGCTGTCCTGTGACCGACCGGGAGTTCCAGGAGCCTGGCCAGCCTGAGAGGGGTTAGGCGGGTGTCCGTTGTAAGGCAGCCGACCGGGAGCCCGGCCAGCCTAGGAGGGTTTTCCTGGTCATACACCAACTTTTCTCTGAACACAAAAACAAGCCAACACAAAGCAAACAAACAGCTTCCAGAGATGGTTGTTGCTCTGAGGAGCCCAAAACCACTGAGAAACAACAGGGGTGAGGTTGTAGGGGGGTGGGGGGTAGCCTTAGCCATCTGATATCAGTGACATCTCCCCCCTCCAGTTCTGCAGACCCGGCTAGACCCTTAATGGGTCGGCCTGGGGCTGTCCGACAGTGGCCCTCCACTACTCGGTTGCTGAGAGAGGTTATCCCATCTCTCCTGAGCTGGGGGCATCCTGGGGGGTTTCTGCTGGCGTTTATACCCTGCGCTCTGGGCGCAGGGATAGTCACAAAATTCAAAGTCCCAAACAAGTTTGCTAAGGCCGTCTCCCAAACAATTGCTGTTCCACAAGTTCCAGTGTCCTTAAGTTCGTTGGCCAAACTGTTTCCCTCTGTGACACTCTGTTGAGTACCGGCTGACCCACCCACAAACAAAGCCAGTACCGGTTTCCCGGCTGTATACCCACCCCAGACTGTTGGTGGAAGTGGCTCCTTGGTGGGGCAGGCAAAACTCGGGTGCCCAAACTTGTGGCACCGACTGCATGAGCGGGTACCCCCCTGGCCTGCCCCCTGTGAGATATACTCGAGGACAAGAAAAGGGTATAGACCCTGCCAAGCTACTGAGGGGAGAGACCGTCTGTCTCCTCTCCCGAGAAGAAGATCTACTGCTGGGGAGGGAGGTCTGCTACCTCCGCTCCCTGGGAAACTGTGCTGCCGCTGGAGAGAGAGACCGACTGTCTCCTCTCCCAGAAAGGAATTTGGCCACTGGGGAGAGATATCGATACCCGTCTCTCCCTGCAAGGGCTTCTCTGTAAGGGGAGGGAGGACGACTACCTCTGCTCCCAGGGGATGGCTCTGCCGCTGGGGAGAGAGACCGACTGTCTCCTCTCCCGGCTCTGAAGCTGGGGAGAGAGACCGACTGTCTCCTCTCCTGGCTCCTGGCTCTGCCACTGGGGAGGGAGACCGACTGTCTCCTCTCCCAGGAAGGGGTTTGGCCGCTGGGGAGAGATATCGATACCCGTCTCTCCCTGCAATGGCTTCTCTGTAAGGGGAGGGGGGATGACTACCTCCGCTCCCAGGGGATGGCTCTGCCACTGGGGAGAGAGACCGACTGTCTCCTCTCCCGGCTCCTGGCTCTGCCGCTGGGGAGAGAGACCGACTGTCTCCTCTCCCAGGAAGGGGTTCGGCTTACGGGGAGGGAGGACGACTACCTCCACTCCCAGGGGATGGCTCTGCCGCTGGGGAGAGAGACCGACTGTCTCCTCTCCCGGCTCCTGGTTCTGCCGCTGGGGAGAGAGACCAACTGTCTCCTCTCCCAGGAAGGGGTTCTGTTTATGGGGAGGGAGGACGACTACCTCCGCTCCCAGGGGATGGCTCTGCCGCTGGGGAGAGAGACCGACGGTCTCCTCTCCCAGGAAGGGATTCTGCTGCTGGGGAGAGTTATCAACATTCATCTCTCCCTTGTCCAAGTCTATAATCTCAGAGCCAGACTTCTGATCAGGATCCAGGAGCCCTGGTTCCCTTTCTCTTTGCTGCCACTCCTCCACAGTCAAGCTCCATGAATCCCAGAGGGCTGCACCCCAGATCTGTATGCCCCTGGCACGCTGCTGAGCGAGATCCAGCAGCCTCTTGTATTCCTTGACCAGTGCCTCTTCCTGGTCAATTATAAAATCCAGATTGTCTAGCAGCCAGGTCTCCTCCAAGAGATCCAGCAGGTCCTCTTGGAGCCAAAAGATATCCTCTAGACCCTGGTCTGTCTCGCTCCCAAACTGTGGGTCCTCTGTCCTTTTTGTAAACAACAATCCAGGGCTGCTGAAGCCAAAGCCCTCTGTGGGGGATCCTTCCTCCAGCCATGGCTGCGCTTGCATAGCGAGCCATTGGAGGGCTCGATAGCCGTCCTCCACCCACATCTCTTGCTGGATCAGTCTATGTAGAATAGCTAGCCATTCCTTCTTTGGCTGTTCTCCCAGGAAAGGCAGCCTCACGGTCCACCGTACCTGGAATCTTGTGTCATTCGTGGGGAGGACCTTTCCATTTTCCTGCTCCTGTTGCAGTGCCTCCCACCAAAGGTCTCGGAGGGCAAGGTTCCTCCATGTCAGAACGTCCTGTTCCGAACAAGAATCCTTTGTTCCAGTCAGCATCTTTTGTACTCTCCCTAGGAACTCTGCCTCCATATTTACCGGCTACTGTGGTACGTCTCCTGTCAGCAGGAACCTTGTAAACGAAGCAGATCCCACCGCTGCCAGCCAATGTGACGGATACCCCCCGGCTACCCCGACTGGGTAGCTCCGCCAAACGGGTCCTGCTTCCTCCCTGCCGATTGCAGCTATGTAGCTGGCAAGAGACCACAGCCTGTAGCCACCCCTGATGCCCGACAGCACCAGTACTCAGGGTCCCACCCTGTGGCAGACTCCAGCTACCAGACTAGGTAGCTCTGTCAGAGTGTCCTTCCTCTGCCTGGGACAGGCTGCTATGTAGCCCAGGAAAAGTGATTGTAGCTGGAGCAAACCCAAATAACTAGACAGCCTAGCATTCAGGTTTAACAGGAACTGATTTTATTGAAAACACACACTTCTTTTATACAGTCAGCTCATCTTGATAAGACCCTGGACAATCCCACTATTTTCCCGCCATTCCCGCCCCTCTAGACAGCCCGGCACCTCCATAGGAGCCACAGTCTCACATAATCCCAATACATAGGGGTGGCAGTTTCGGGTGATCCCGGTGGAGCGGCGGCACTTCCAGGGTGTCATTTTAAAGCTCTCGGTCCCCAGATGCCACAGTCCAAAAATCAGCATGATTCGCTACTGGGGACCGGAGTTACAGTCCGTTGAATTTATGGGGTTAGGGGTGTCCAAAACCCCCAGTTCCAAAAGGAGTTCCCCTCCGGCAATTCCCCCACCCCTTGTACTCCCCAGGGGCTACTAATCCCCAAAAGAGCGGAGCTCTGGGGCACATGGTTGCTGGAGCAACCTGGGTTAAAGTTAGCAGGTGTTCTGCTGTCCTGTGACCGACCGGGAGTTCCAGGAGCCTGGCCAGCCTGAGAGGGGTTAGGCGGGTGTCCGTTGTAAGGCAGCCGACCGGGAGTTCCAGGAGCCCGGCCAGCCTAGGAGGGTTTTCCTGGTCATACACCAACTTTTCTCTGAACACAAAAACAAGCCAACACAAAGCAAACAAACAGCTTCCAGAGATGGTGGTTGCTCTGAGGAGCCCAAAACCACTGAGAAACAATGGGGGTGAGGTTGTAGGGGGTAGCCTTAGCCGTCTGATATCCGTGACAATCATTATATAGTAAAAAGCAGCATTACATGATATATGCACACAATGGTATAAATATACCTAACACTTGTGCTCTTGATACAAAGGGATTTATCAGACATATAATGTTCCCTTTATATATACAGTATGTGCTATTATCAGTTCTTGTGGCTTCTAACTAACATGAAAACATCTAACAGACATAATATCAAGTTACAGAACATGACATACATATTACATACCCAGTATACATGTAGGTTATAGTAGCCATTTAAATTAAACTGATTATGATCACGTATGTATTGGTTACTGATATTGTGTCTCATTACATAAAATCGGTTTCTCCTCAGTAATTCCTCTGGTATATAACATGTACAATGCTAAGCATCTATTGCTATAAGAAAAGGTTTATCCACATAATGTGCACATTAAATATATCTGCCAGATGTCAATCATTTGAGACTGATGTTCTTGTTTATATAATTATCTATTCATATAAAGACTCCTTTATTCTGTAAATATAATTATTTTCTCCCCTATGTAAATAAAAACGTACAACTCCCAACACTGGCACATTAATAAACACTGGGGGTGCTTTGGTGGTGAATGGTTGTGTAAACTGGTCAGTAGGAGGACAGATTTGTATATTCCTGTGTCGTGTTTGTATTCTATCACATTTATATGAGAGAAACTGAGGTGCACATATATAGAGGCACAAAGGACAGCAGGAGAGCACTTCCAATTTGAGGCTTTTATAACTGGGATTTAGAAAGTATTATTTACAATATCATCCTTTTTGATGCTTCTATTTAGAGAGTTTGTCCTCTTTAGGATAGTTTGTACACTGTGTATATAAAGATTATTTGTGTTGAAATATTTGGTGTGACGGATACACCGAGAGATATCGACATCCATCTCTCCCTGCAAGGGGTTCTGCCACTGAGGAGAGAGAACAGCTGTCTCCTCTCCCAGGAAGGGGTTCTACCACTGGGGAGAGATATCGATTTCTGTCACTCCCTGCAAGGGGTGCTGCCGCTGGGGAGAGAGACCAACTGTCTCCCCTCCCAGGAAGGGGTTCTGCCGCTGGGGAGAGATATCATCATCAGTCTCTCACTGCAAGGGTTTCTGCCTATGGGAGAGAGTTATTTTTATCTGTCTCTCCCTGCAAGGGGTGCAGCCACTGGGGAGGGAGACCAACTGTCTCCTATCCCAGGAAGGGTTTCTGCCACTGGGGAGGGAGAACAACTGTCTCCTCTCACAGGAAGGGGTTCTGCCGCTGAGGAGAGAGGTCAGCGACCTCCGCTCCCTTTTTTCTTGGAGCTGCTGCAGGTGCTGGGCAGAGGCCAGCGGCCCTCTGCCCTGTTGCCAGCACTTCTGCTGGGGTGGCTCCATGGTCCAGGACCATAAGCTCAGGGCCAGGCTGCTGATTTGTATCTAGCAGCTCTTCGTCCCTTATCCCTTGTTGCCACTCCTCGAAAGCCAACCTCCATGAATCTCAGACTGCTGAATCATAGCTCCCTGCAGGCTCTGTGGCATGCTGTTTAACACAATCTAGCAGTCTTTTGTATCTCTGTTCCATCTCCAATTCCTGGCCACATATATAATCCAAATCGTCTTGCAGCCAGGGTACCCCTGAGAGACTCAGCATGCTCCCTCAGTACTCACAAATGTCCTTAAGTCTCCACTCCACCTGACTCCCAAAATCTGGGTCCTTTGCCATTTGTTCAAATAGTAATCCAGGGCCGCAGTAGCCAAAGTCCCCAGTGGGGGCGTCATCCCCCATCCATGGCCACATTTGCATAGCGTACCATCGGAGAGCCCTGTAGCGATCATCTAGCACCATCTCATCCTGGACCAGTCCATCCAATTCAGAAAACCATTCCTCCCTGGGCAGTTCTCCCAGGAAAAGTACTTGTAACTTCCCCTGGAGCCAATAATCTTCATCATCAAAGGGGAGGGTTGTTACTTGATAGCCCTGCTCTGGTTGAAGAGCCTCCCTCCAGAGTCTCTGGCAAACAAGGTCCCTCTGTGCCAGCAGGTCCCAATACAAACTAGGACCGTCCAGCTGGGCCAGCACCTCCTGTACTTTTCTTAGGAGCTCGGCTCCAATAGTTACCGGCTACTGTGGCACGTCTCATTGGTCAGCAGAAACTGTGTGAAAGAAGCAGATCCCAACGTTACCAGCCAATGTGACAGATACCCCACGACTACCCCGGCTGGGTAGCTCCGCCAAATGGGTCCTGCTTCCTCCCTGCCAACTGCAGCTATGTAGCTACAAGTAAGAAAATCCTCAGCACTCCAGTATTCTTTTATGGCAATTTATTGATACAAAGTACTGACGTTTCAGGGTAACAGCCCCTTATTCATGCTTGATACTTCAATAGTTACACAGTTACCTTTTTTTCCCAACAAGCTTATTTGATAAATAATCAAAGTGACAATCAGTCAGTGATCAAATCAAACATTCTACAATGCATATTTGCCAGTTATTTTACATTGAATGCAGCATTGAATTAAGGTGTTTTGACCAGCTGTTAATCCTGAGTGCACTTTTGAATTCAGAAAGATAGGGAGTATTGATCATTAACTGAGGATAAAGTCCAGGTCTTCGACGTTTTGAGTTCTAAGTCCCAGAATTGAAGCTTGTGTTTTTAAGTTTTACTTTGCTTTGCAATAGTTATATTACAGTGCTTCAGAGGGAAGCAGTCCTCTGTATGTGATGAGGAAAAAGATCGTTAGTGAGAGAAAAAGAAAGTTTGGTTCAGGATAAGAGATAAAAAAAAATGTGGGGGAAAAAAAAAGGGGGCGGGGCATAGGGGAAGGGCCAAGGTCCCCTTCCCAGACCTGAAGGGGCCAATCCGGAGAATTCAGTACGTGTATAATTTTTAGTTTATAGTGTGTTGTTGCACAGGACAGTTACCTTTTAAACCTTTTACTTTGGCACCAATGCACATGGTGTGGAGTCTCTAACTCCATCTACTGGCAGCCTATCAATATTACATTCAATAGAAAACTTTATTGTACATATATATACATATATTAAAAACATTAGACCGTAATGGTCAATACTAAAACCTAGAAATAGATGCTGATAAATTTACTATATAGGTCATTACATTTTATATAGTATAACAGAACTGAGGAGACAGTAATTTAGAAATAGCAAGATAGGTCATAATCTCTATTGAGGCCCCTAGGGGCCAAAGTCTCCAATTTGTGGATCCACCACATTTCCTTTTGTTTAAGGAGACGTTCCCTGTCCAGACCACTCCTATTGGGCTTAATGTGATCTATAACCTGCCATCTAAGTTGGCTAATACTGTGCCCTTTTTCAAGGACGGGTTTAGAGAGGGGAGTCTCAAGATTCTTACATCTGATGTTAGAGCGATGTTGGCTCATTCTATCCCTGACCTTACGGGTCATCTCCCTGATGTATACCATGGAACAAGGACACTTAATTAAATAAACCACATAAGTGGTCTCACAGGTAAAGTAGCCTCCTATGCCGTATTTTTTACCACTATGTGGATGATGGAAGTTTGTACCCCTTATTATGGAATTGCAACTCATACAGTTTAATCATGGAAACATTCCTGTTCTCTTGCCATCCAAAGTGGTTTGTTTTAGTTCCTTTCCAGGTCCTATATGCTATTTGTAAATTACGGTCTCTTCAGTTCTGTTATACTATATAAAATGTAATGACCTATATAGTAAATTTATCAGCATCTATTTCTAGGTTTTAGTATTGACCATTACGGTCTAATGTTTTTAATATATATATATTTGTACAATAAAATTTTCTATTGAATGTAATATTGATAGGCTGCCAGTAGATGGAGCTAGAGATTCCACACCAGGTGCATTGGCGCTAACGTAAAAGGTTTAAAAGGTAACTGTGTAACTATTGAAGTATCAAGCATGGATAAGGGGCTGTTAGCCCGAAACGTCACAACTTTGTATCAATAAATTGTCATAAAAGAATACTGGAGAATATTGGAGTGCTGAGGATTTTCTTGTGTTTACATATTGTTGGGGACTTGGCAGTGCCCTCAGATCCTTTTTTTTTTATATACTTTATTTATAATTCAACAGCGAAAACAATTTGAGATAGCCACAAAGGGCAATTACAATACATCTCGCAGGGTGTCAAAAGATTCTTAACAACTCATAATAAATTAACAACGTTGCACAAAACAAAACAAAAAACCACCACTTAATCTAATCCTTCTTTGACTAGAGAAAAAAAAGTTAAGCAAAACTAACTCCATGAAAACATTCGAGAGTTCAAAAAGGGGGACTTAATTATTGGGAGCCAGCCATTCAAAAAAAGTTTTATTTTCTTGTCAGAAACTGTTTGTAACTGAAAAGATTAAAAAAAAAAAATCTGTAGCTGGATTTCCTTGAGCACCGCTGAAAATTTTGGTGAAGAATGAGCTTTCCAATTTTTAAATATCAAATGTCTTATCAACAAAATAATTGTATTAACAACGTTTCGGTAAAACCCCAGATTTTCAGATTGAGTAAATAAAAAGAAAACTCTCTAATGAGAATTGGATTGGCAAGTTATAAAGATTGGAGACCCAAAACCCTATTTTTTGCCATAATTCGTTGATCTTTGGACAATACCATACCATATGACAAAAATCTGCATATGATAGATTACAACGCGGGCATTTTGGGGTTGTAGAAGGAAACATTTTATGTAATCTATAGGGGGAAATATAAAAATCGTTAAATTTCTTCACATGAGACTCCTTCCATGAGGTGGAGACGATACATTGATTAAGGGCTATGAAACTTGAACTGATTTTATTTTCATCCAAATCTGGAAAAATGTATATCCATCTATTAATAATTTTCCCAATAGCAAGGGCACCCTGTTTAGACATCATAAATTAAAGAGATAGAGGCATCGCCCAACTTAAATTTTGAACAACACAATTCAATCTCAGACCAGGCCGGAGATATAGGAAAAATACAGTCCAATGCATCCACATAGTGACGAAGTTGTAAATAAGCATAAAAGGTCTTATTAGAGATGCCGAATTGGGAAATTAAGTCTTGGAAAGAAACAATCTGTCCACTTTCTGTCATAATTTGTTCCAAAAAGCTAATATTTTTGTCCCTCCAGGTTTGAAAGGCCTTGTTATGAATACCTGGCAAAAAATGTGGATTCCCGCCAATAAGAAGGAACTTAGAAAAACTAGGATCTATCCTCAAAAGGGAACAGCATTTCCTCCAGGCCAGAACTATATTTTTGATAGAAATAAGATTATTGATATTTGCGGAGAATAATTTAGGGGGGCAGTGTAGAATAGCCTTCAGCATGAACGGTTTACAATAAAAGCTTTCAATATCAAAAGAAGAGACAACATTTGACTCTAAAATCCAATCTATAGCTATCTTGAACAATGCTGCCCAATTATAAAGCTTAATATTAGGAAGGGATAACCCTGCCAGCTCCTTTTTTTAACATAAGGTTATCTAGGGATATACAAGCCTTTTTATTACTCCAAATAAATCTAGACATACACAAGCTTAATTTCCTAACGTCTTTATTAGGAATAAAAACTGGTACATTTTGAAGGGGATAAAGCAATCTAGGAAAAATAAAAGTTTTTATTAATTTCACATGTGCCTTCAGAGAAAGTGGAAAAGACTTCAAGATTTCTAGGTCTGAATATATTTTCTCCAATAGTGGTATGAAATTCAAGCCATACCACTTTTTAGGGTCTATGTGTAAAAAGATCACCAAATATTTGATACAATCAACCGTCCTAAACGGGGTTTCTTGGAGGCTGGTAGCTGATTTTTTAACCCAGAGAAGTTCACTCTTTTGAAAGTTTACCCTATAACCCGAAAATATACTGAACTCTTCCAAGTACCTCCTTATCAAGGGAATAGATTGCCTTGTATCCTTTAAAAATAACAGGAGATCATCAGCATAAAGTAATAGTTTGAGTGTCTGTGAACCCAAAACTATACCTTCCATCTTCTCCCATAATTTAATCGCTAATGGTTCTAACGCGATATTAAAAAGCAACGGCGACAAGGGACAACCTTGTCGAGTGCCTCTTTTCAATGTGATCTTATCTGAAAGTGTATTATTAATCAATAAAAAGGATATTGGGAAACTATACAGTTTCTGGATAAAAAAAAAAAATTGATTATGAAATCCAAATTTGGCCAATGCATTAAATAAGTAATTCCAAGATATAGAATCAAAAGTCTTTTCGGCATCAAGCTTTAAAAGCGTTCCTTACATATTCCAAAAAAGATCTAAAAACGCGGCTACACTGCGGATATGTCTAGTGGAGTTCCTGGATAACATGAAACCTACCTGGTCCCTATGAATAATTCTCTCAAGCAATATAGCTAGTCTCTTAACGACTATTGAGGATAATAGTTTGTAATCTGTGTTTAGCACAGAAATAGGTCTGTAAGACGCCGGATCTTCTGGATTTTTTCCTTTTTTAAGGATTAATGAAATATTGGCTGCCGAAAAATACGAGGACATAAGATCTTTAGAACGAAAATAAAAATTAAACAGCTTACTCAGAGTTAACTTTAATTCTTGAACTAGTATCCTATAAAATTCTCCTGGTAGACCGTCCGGTCCAGCTGCTTTATTAAGTTTAAGCCGATCTATAGCTATAGTTATTTCTTCATCCGAAATAGGAGCATTAAGATAGGAAGAATCCTCCTCCAAAATCTGTGGGATTTGCATATCCCTCCAGAAATTATCCTGGCTCTCAACATTACTAATTATATCAGTGTACAACAATTGGTAAAAATAAAAAATAAACCTTACCGATCTCCTCTGTTTCAAAGACTCTAGAATTGCCTATTTCTTTCTATTCTTTGTAAGGCGGGTCAAATGTTTAGCGGAACAGCCGTGAAAACCCCTGAAATATAAACAGATTTTCGATTCTTGTTCTAAAGATTTTTGTTTAAGGAATATATAAAATCAGCTCTTTTGCCTGTAAAAAAAAACATACAATATGGATCCGCGTCGGCTGCTTCAAGATGGACCCGCTCCGCACCGGATGGAAGAAGATCGAAGATGCCGCTTGGAGAAGATGTTTGCCGGTCCGGATGTCCTCTTCTTGCCGGATAGGAGGAAGACTTTGGACCCTCTTCTGGACCTCTTCAGCACCGGATGCCAGGACGGATCGGTGATACCTGGATGGTGAAGACAAGGTAGGATGATCTTCAGGGGCTTAGTGTTAGGTTTATTTAAGGGGGGTTTGGGTTAGATTAGGGGTATGTGGGTGGTGGGTTGTAATGTTGGGGGGGGGTATTGTATGTTTTTTTTTTACAGGCAAAAGAGCTGATTTTCTTGGGGCATGCCCCGCAAAGGGCCCTGTTCAGGGCTGGTAAGGTAAAAGAGCTTTTACATTTATTAATTTAGAATAGGGTAGGGAATTTTTTATTTTGGGGGTCTTTGTTATTTTATTAGGGGGCTTAGAGTAGGTGCAATTAGTTTAAAATTGTTGTAATATTTTTCTAATGTTGGTAAATATTTTTTTATTTTTTGTAACTTAGTTCTTTTTTATTTTTTGTACTTTAGTTAGTTTATGTAATTGTAGTTATTTGTAGCAATTGTATTTAATTTATTTATTGATAGTGTAGTGTTAGGTTAATTGTAGGTAATTGTAGGTAGTTTATTTAATTAATTTATTGATAGGGTAGTGTTAGGTTTAATTATAACTTAGGTTAGGACTTATTTTACAGGTAATTTTGTTATTATTTTAACTAGGTAACTATTAAATAGTTCTTAACTATTTAATAGCTATTGTACCTGGTTAAAATAAATACAAAGTTACCTGTAAAATAAATATTAATCCTAAAATAGCTACAATGTAATTATAATTTATATTGTAGCTATATTAGGATTTATTTTACAGGTAAGTATTTAGCTTTAAATAGGAATAATTTATTTAATAAGAGTTAATTAATTTCGTTAGATGTAAATTATATTTAACTTAGGGGGGTGTTAGTGTTAGGGTTAGACTTAGCTTTAGGGGTTAATACATTTATTAGAATAGCGATGAGCTCCGGTCGTCAGATTAGGGGTTAATAATTGAAGTTAGGTGTCGGCGATGTTAGGGAGGGCAGATTAGGGGTTAATACTATTTATGATAGGGTTAGTGAGGCGGATTAGGGGTTAATAACTTTATTATAGTAGCGCTCAGGTCCGCTCGGCAGATTAGGGGTTAATAAGTGTAGGCAGGTGTCGGCGACGTTGTGGGGGGCAGGTTAGGGGTTAATAAATATAATACAGGGGTCGGCGGTGTTAGGGGCAGCAGATTAGGGGTACATAGGGATAATGTAAGTTGCGGCGGTTTACGGAGCGGAAGATTAGGGGTTAATAATATAATGCAGGGGTCAGCGATAGCGGGGGCGGCAGATTAGGGGTTAATACGTGTAAGGGTAGGGGTGTTTAGACTCGGGGTACATGTTAGAGTGTTAGGTGCAGACGTAGGAAGTGTTTCCCCATAGGAAACAATGGGGCTGCGTTAGGAGCTGAACGCTGCTTTTTTACAGGTGTTAGGTTTTTTTTCAGCTCAAACAGCCCCATTGTTTCCTATGGGAGAATCGTGCACGAGCACGTTTTTGAGGCTGGCCGCGTCCGTAAGCAACTCTGGTATCGAGAGTTGCATTTGCGGTAAAAATGCTCTACGCTCCTTTTTTGGAGCCTAACGCAGCATTTGTTTGAACTCTCGATACCAGAGTTAATTTTATGGTGCGGCCAGAAAAAAGCCCGCGGAGCGTTAACAGCCCATCTACCGCCAAACTCCAAATCTAGGCCTTATTCTTTTCACTAGTAGACATAAGACCCAGTGATATAACCGCATGATCTGAGATTGAGATGTCACTAATATCTACGCATAATTTTTGAATAGACAGAGATTCGGAAATTAAGAATAAATCGATTCTGGAAAAAGTTTTGAAAGATTTTGATTCACAGGTAAACTTCTGAGAATCTGGATTCCTATGCCTCCATATATCACATAATTTAAGTTTGTGACACATTTTTTTAAAAAGACATGCACCTCTGTTATAACTTTTTAAATTCTTGTTCGAAAGTCTATCTATTGTAGGACAGGGTGTCAGATTAAAATCTCCACCTATTATAATATTCTCATTAATCAGTGGGAACAATATATTATCAATTTTCTTCCAAAATTGAATTTTATATTATATTGGGGCCATAAACATTACAGAGAATATATTTGACCTCCTGAACTATAATTTTTAAAATAATAAATTGTGCTTCAGGATCAATCTGAACATTGATAATGGAATATTTTAAATCTTTATTAAGTAAAATTGCAACTCCACATTTCCTATTGGGAGATGGGGCCCCGATAACTTTCCCCACCCACTTCACCTTAAGTTTTGCTGTCTCCACCTCATTCAAATGAGTCTCCTGCAAAAAAACTATATCTGGCTTATCCTTAGCAAGATGTTTAAGAATAAGTTTACGTTTAGCTGGAGATGAGATTCCTCCAACATTCCAAGACAGAAATATCAATTTATTCAACATCCTACGATTATATATTTATCAAGTTTTGTGAGTTGAGGGGAGCAAGAGGGAATAAGCGAGAAGAAAAAAAAAAAAAAGGGGTGGGGGGGGGGGGAGACGGAAAAAAAAAAAAAAAAGTAGAAACCAGACATTAAAAGATAACTGCAACGCAGACATCATATACCATAACAAAGTGTATTACTATGTATTTGGATTATATCAGCCAACATGGCAATACCCCTACAGTACCTCTTTTGACCCTAAGAAATCTTTTACGTCTTTAAGATTAATGAATGTGAACTTCTTTCCATTATCTTCTAACAAGATTGTTGCAGGATAAAACATCCGTGCTTTCAGCCCCATCTTTATCAACTGAGTACAGAGGGGAGCCATCACTTTTCTCTTAGCTGACGTTTCAATAGAAAAATCTTGAAATATTAATATTTTATGATTTCCCAACATACATGATCAATTTTTCATAAACAATCTCAATATTTCAGTTTTATCTTGGAATTTTAAATATTTCACCAAACAGGTCCTATTTTTTGTAGAACCATCCGGAAAAGATCTTTTGGACCCTAACCTATGGGCTCTTTCAACTTCTAAGGGTAACTGGTGTGCGGGTACCCCTAAGGTTTGGGTAATTCGTACTGATGTAATTTTGAATAGATACTCCTATTCCACATTTTCTGGAAGACCTATTATTCTTATGTTATTGCATCTTGAACGGTCTTCCATGTCCTCTAAACGGACTTGGAGATTATTAATTTTCGTTTCTTGATTCTGTAGGGTAGTTTCCTGAGAATTAACCAAGTCCTCTAAATCGAGAACTCTATTCTCAACTTCGGAAATTCTTGAGGCAAACTGCCTTACTTCTGCTGTCAGAGTAACCAAGTCAGAGGCAATACGGGATAAGTCTCTCTTAATGAGGTCAAACTGAGGTGTCAAAAATTCAGATATTTGTCAAAATAATAGCTGTGTATCCATTCCAGAGGATGAGTAATCTAAACTTGTATCATTACTGGGGTCAATAGCTTTGTTTTTTTTATCCTTTACCTTAGCAGGCATTATGGGTAAATTAGTTTTCACCTGCGTGAGGAATCTATCCATAAAATAAAGTGAGAATAAAAAAAACAAAAAACAAAAACGTGATCCCCAACCAAGAGGGGGGGGAAAAAAAAGGGGAAGGGAAGTGTAAAATATGCTAGGAACACTAGGGAAAAAATAATTTGTGGAGAAGTGACTTAGCAGGAGCCCACCCAAATAACTAGACATACTAGCATTCAGATTGAACAAGAACTGATTTTATTGGAAAACACACACTCCTTTTACACAAAGCTCATGTTGATAAGACACTGGACAATCCCACAATTTTCCCGCCATTCCCACCCCTCCAGACAGGCTGGCACCTCCATAGCAGCCACAGAATCCCAGTACCCAGGGGTGGCAGTTTTGGGGGGATCACGGTGGAGCAGCGGCACTTCCAGGGTGTAATTTTAAAGCTCCCAGTCTCCATATGCCACAGTCCAAAAATCTGTGTGATTCGTTACTGGGGACCGGAGATACAGTCCATTGAAGTTATGTAGGTAGGGTTGTCCAAAACCCCTGGTTCCCAAAGGAGCTCCCCTCCAGTAATTCCCCACCTCTTGTCCATCCTAGGGGCTATAAATCCCCAAAAGAGCGGTGCTCTGGGGCAAAGGGCCGCTCCAGCGGCCAGGGGTAAAGTCAGCGGGTGTCTTGCTGTTCTGTGGCTGACCAGGAGTTCCAGGAGCCCGGCCAGCCTGAGAGGGGTTAGGCGGCTGTCCGTTTTCATGGTGGCCGCCCGGGAGTTCCAGGAGCCCGGCCAGCCCAGGAGAGATTTTCTGATTAGAGACCAGCTCTTCTCTGACAAAGTACTCAGCACCAAATAAATGAAACAAAAGGTCTGGGAGATCGTGGTTGCTCTCTGGAGCCCAAATCTGCTGAGGAACAGGAGGGGGTGAGGTGGTTGGGGGTAGGGGTTCAACTCTTGCAGCCTGACACAGCATGGCAAAACAGTAGATAACAAGAGACAGCAGGATCCCGCTAGCCATAAAAGGGCCAAATCTTGTGTGACAAGGAGTCAGACAGGCAGTGGTGGGGGGGGGGGCAGCCTTGGCTGTCTGGTATCTGTGAAATTTGGTGTTTTGTGATACCTGATTTCAATAAAAACCTGTTTTCCACTTTCTAATAGGGTTGCTACACATTCGGTTTTCACCCGCAAAGTTCGGGTTTCAAATCATTTTGAGTCATGTGTCCGGGTTTCAGATCATCAGAAATCTGTTCATACTTTGTGTTTGAAGCCGATAACAGCAGATGCAGGAGGAAGGGGGGTGTTACTCAAAAATCAAGCAGGAAGTCTACAGGGAGCTAAGGCAACTGTGAGGTCAGGTATTTAGGGTACTCTGAGCTGACTAACAGCAGCTTTGTCAGAGTAGCAGTCAAACTCACCCATGTGCAGGCACCTTGGAACAGCAGTTATCTGTCACACACGGAGCCTCAATAAACTGATGTGGCAGAGAGGTCAGTGGCTGCTTAGTGTTACATTACACAGATCAGTGTAGCTAGTGAAGTTATTGTCCTCTAAGTTGCACAGTAGATCTTAGTCTGTTTACCAGAACCTGCATTACTTATATACGTTATTCTGAACAATAAAATATGTATCAGCAAAAAAATCTAAATAAAAATGTCTCAGCATTTACATAATGTTTTTAATGCATTTCTTTGTTAATATAAAATGTTTTGTCATCAAGTTCAGTTTAAATCTTCCTTATATGTCTCTTCCTGCTCATCTTTCTGTATACCTGTCTTTCTGTCTGTTTATCTTTTTATCTCTGTCTATTTGTCTTGCTCTCTGTCATCTATTATCTCTCTATATCGGTCTGTTGGTCTATCTCTTTATATGTAAGCAACTATCTACTAGTCTGTATCTATTTATATATTTGTCTCTTTATGCCTATCTGTTTTATATCCATCTGTTTAAATGTCTGTATCTACCAATGTGTATAATATATATATGTGTGTGTGTTTATGTATATACCTTTCTGTCAGTCTGTCTACCAAACAGTATATATCTATCATCTCTCTCATCTATCTATATTTGCTGTGTGTGTCTTAAATTAAACATTATAACACTCAATCCTTTATTGACAGACCAAAAAATGGTAAAATATATATATATATTTTTTTAAATAAAATTTTTTATTGAGGTAAATGAGGCAGACAATATAAACAATGTGAGTTCGAGAGAAAAGATAAATGATTTCCAGTTTCAAATATACTCAAGAGACAAATGAAAAATTACAAAAACATAAAACAATACAACAATAGTCAGGCATAACCTATGGATGTCTGCTATGGTACACGAGAAACAAGTTTAATCTGCAAGCGAGATTATATATATGATACCTCCTTTATATTTTTCAAATCTGAGTTCTCTAAGGGGTATATAAAAGAAAAAAAGGCCACTTTTGAGCCTTGACTTATTAATTATAAAAGTAAACAGTTTGCAAAGCAGGTAAATGGAATACGATAGCTATAGTTATGGTAAGGAATAAGTCAGCACCTCTAAACACGTTGTGGGGATTATGTAAAGCGAGCTATATGAAATGTGAGGTTCCTCTTAATCTATGGAATCGGCATTTACCTTTTTATAGCTCTTTATAGTTTCTAATTATGTTTAATAACCATTAGAGAAGTGTGAATGTGAAAAGTAGTCAAAGAGTTAGGGTTGAGTTATAGATGAATTATAAAATACAATTGCAGGCAGAGAACAGTGTATACCTTATTCCGAGAAAGAGCAGAAAGAGCAGTCAGAAGAGTGGGGGGGGGAAAAGGGGGGGAGGGGGGGGAAGAACCAGGCACAGGGAGGGGGGTCGTATCACAGTCCCCCCCGCGTAGTCTGTGTGGAAATATATTACTATGCATCCTTCAAAATGAGAGAATCCTATAAAATATATTTTATTAAAGGGACACTCTGGTCAAAATTTAAATACACAGATGAATTACATCAAGTGCTTGACAAATATGTTCAAAAATTAGGAGTCCGTAAGAATATTTAGGAGCCAGGCATATTTTTAAGAGCCAGACAGTTGGATTTGTATATAGATATATGGAGAATAACCCAAAAAGTTAGGAACCAGGGGTAAAATTCTAGGAGCCAGTGGCTCCCAGGCTCTTGGGTTTGTCGAGCCCTGAATTACATATTTGGATAGAAACATATTTGCAATAAACACGTATTGGCAAAAATGTTTCTAGTAAAAGTTATCACTATTTTAGTGATAATATTTTTATCTGCAAGTGCATGTGAAGCATAGCTAGATACTCTCAGTGCACCGGCATTTTAAACACTGCAGCTGCTCATAGCACCAGTGGGTCTTGTATCATATCATCAATGAACAAATTGAAGTCATTACCAGATGGTAAAAGCACCTTAGGCTCTCTGAGCAAGTGCTGTGTTTAAAATGCTGGTGCATGGTGCATACTTAAATACACTTTTTAAACAACTATAACTTATTAGAAGCATTTTTTTCTAAAACGTGTATATAACAAAAATGCTTCTACTCAAAACTTAAATGCATTCACGTGGATTCCAATTTTGGCTGGAATGTCCCTTTAAGGTCGTGTGAAGCCACACCCCTAACCACATCCTCAAACACGCCCATTTGCAAAGTATCAGATAATCGGCTGTGCAAAAGATAGCAACCCTACTTTCTAAACATGTTAACGGTTTCTTCCCTTGTGAATCGTTTCATGAGTTTTCAGACTACTTATTTGTGTAAAACATTTCCCACACTCTGTACATGTGAAAGGCTTTTCTCCTGTGTGAATCCTTTCATGAGTTTTCAGACTATTTATTTGTGTAAAACATTTCCCACACTCTGTACATGTGAAAGGCTTTTCTCCTGTGTGAATCCTTTCATGAGTTTTCAGAGAATTAATGTGTGCAAAACTTTTTCCACACTTTGTACATATGAACATATTTTCTCCTGTGTGAATCCTTTCATGAGTTTTCAGACTACTTATTTGTGTAAATCCTTTTCCACACTCATTACATGTGAATGGCTTTTCTCCTGTGTGAATCCTTTCATGATTTTCCAGATGACTCTTTTTTGTAAAACTTTTTCCACACTCTGTACATGTGAAAAGCTTTTCTCCTGTGTGAATCCTTTCATGAGTTTTTAGTTCACACTGGTTTGTAAATCCTTTCCCACACTCTGTACATGTGAAAGGCTTTTCTCCTGTGTGAATCCTTTCATGAGTTTTCAGATTACTCTTTTGTGAAAAACGTTTTCCACACTCTGTACATGTGAAAAGCTTTTCTCCCGTGTGAATCCTTTCATGAGTTTTTAGATCACACTGGTTTATAAATCCTTTTCCACACTCAGTACATGTGAAAGGCTTTTCTCCTGTATGAATCCTTTCATGATTTTTCAGATTACACTTTTTTGTAAAACTTTTTCCACACTCTGTACATGTGAAAGGCTTTTCTCCTGTGTGATTCCTTTCATGAGTTTTCAGATGACTCTTTTTTGTAAAACTTTTTCCACACTCTGTACATGTGAAAGGTTTTTCTCCTGTGTGAATCATTTCATGAGTTTTCAGACTACTCTCTTTTGTAAAACTTTTTCCACACTCTGTACATGTGAAAGGCTTTTCTCCTGTGTGAATCCTTTCATGAGTTTTCAGATTACTCTTTTCTGTAAAACTTTTTCCACACTCTGTACATGTGAAAAGCTTTTCCCCTGTGTGAATCCTTTCATGAGTTTTCAGATTACTCTTTATTGTAAAACTTTTTCCACACTCTGTACATGTGAAAAGCTTTTCTCCTGTATGACTCCTTTCATGATTTTTCAGATTACTCTTTCTTGTAAAACTTTTTCCACACTCTGTACATGTGAAAGGCTTTTCTCCTGTGTGAATCCTTTCATGAGTTTTCAAACTACTCTTTTTTGTAAAACTTTTTCCACACTCTGTGCATATAAAAGGTTTTTCTCCTGTGTGAATAATTTCATGAGTTTTCAGATTACTCTTTAGTGTAAAACTTTTTCTACACTCTGTACATGTGAAAGGCTTTTCTCCTCTGTGACTCCTTTCATAATTTTTCAGATAATCCATTTGTGTAAAACATTTGCCGCACTCAGTACATGTGTATGGTTTCTCACGTGTGTGGATTTTGTAGTGCTCTAGTAGATGAGACTTCCATCTAAAGCTTTTTTCACATTCTGTAGATCTGAAAGGTTTCTCCTTTGTATGAATCATTTGGCCAGACTGTAGACTTTTCCCTTTTTTTAAATGTTTTGAGTACTCAGTAAATATGTGTGGTTTATCCTCTGGGATAATCATTTCAATAGATAAGGCATAAATGTTGTCCTCTTGATTGATGACTAAATTACTCTCTGTACATAATGATTGCTGCCCAGTTCCTGCCAATTCACCATCTTCTTTAAATATCTGCTGTGATATCCCCAATGTTTGTTAATATTCATTAATGTCTAAGACTATTGGAGTTTGCAGTATCATTCTGATGCTTCCTGTAGTGAAGGATGGATATGAACTATTTAAGTGATTGTCTACATAAAAAGAAATGGAAGAAAAATAAGAATGTTTATTCATTATAATATAATCCATCTCAATAAAAAAAAAACATTTTTTATACTCAAAAATGTCTTCCTTTTTGTATTTTTAAATTGATTTACCTGTAAATCACAAATTAAAAAAGGGTGACATAAATGTAAACATAACTATATCATAATAAACTAAACTGCGGATAAAAACAAGTTAAAGGGCCCATTAAACAAGGTGCATGTGGATAATGTTCTCAGCCAGGGAACAAGTACATCTGTATTCTGGGCAAGAGAGGAGGCATCAACCCTCCTCCTTTAACATTGCACAAGCAACTGCACATCTCAACCAGTTGGGTGAGAACATGATGTCTTAATCATCACAGACTAATAATCAGTGTGAGATGTTTTAAGAGGGTGTGGTTGTTTGATTTATATAAACAGCCAAAAACTTTATTAGTTTAATAATAATAATAATTAGTCACTGTAAAATTAAACACACAGTGGTGGTTCTGGGTTGGGGAACACTGGAGGAGTTGTGGGTGTTTCACACATGGGAACAAGGAAGGCATAAGTGCAGTTATGGATGTTCCATGAGCGAGGTCAGGGCAGAGGAAGGTGGAGTTGCAGGTGTTCTGAGTAATGAACCAGGTATGGGGGTGAGGTTAGGTAGTTGTTGGACATGATCCGTCTAAAAGCATAGAGGGGGGAGAAGTATTGTTTACCCTCTTTCTCAGCCCAATGGGGGTTACTCTTTCTTTATAACTGTCACTGACACAAATGTTCTTAAAGACGCGGATATAAATATAATAGTTTATATTTGTTTAATGAGTGATCTATTCTATTTTCCCAGTAATTAAAGTCAGCATAATATCTATTTTACTCACCTAACACATACGAGTTCATGCTGATAACAGGCTCCAATGTCTGTGCTCAGGAAGAAGGTTCCCTTATTCACTGCAGTAACATCAATACCTGATATCTCTCAGTGCTCTGGCCGTGTCTGTAAAAAGTATATTAAATGGTTTAAAGGGATAATAAATAATGGTTCTAATTAACTGTACGTATGGTATAAATAAAGGCCTACATAACAATTCATGTGATACAGATCAGCTGATTAGATTATTACAGATCTATTCAACATAATGGTAGAAAATCTATTTAAGTGGGGCCATATAACAACTTAACAAAAATATTATAATCTTTGTTTTTATCATTTCTATGAAACAATATTTTCTCTTGAAAGAAATATTAAATATCAGTTGTTTAAATATAAGTTAAATTGGATACTGCAGTGTTAGTATTGTACTTCCTACTAATTCTCACTGTCAGACATTTTGTCATGTGCTCCACCCCCAGTCCTTTAACTTCTCTTGGTCAATACTGAGTTGTCTTAAATCACACTGCAAGGGTGTGTGGGAGAGATAGGCACTAAAATGTTAATTTCAATTGTTCTTGGCTAGAGTTAAGAAAATAAAGATGTTTTTGTTTACATGGAGATAATATGAGATCTGTTCTTTTGGCAAATTCAGTCCATTTAAAAGTACCATAAAATATAGAATTACAAAACCACAGGTGCATAATAAAAATACAATGCAATAAAACGTACTATGAATTTAAAAAGAGAAGTAGATTATTTTCTGATAAATGTAGTTCTGCTGCACCTGTACCATGTGACAGCTAACAGCCAATAACAGACATATTTTTATATAATGTTAACTGCATATGCTAAGTAGGAGCCGGAGCCTCAGGTCATTTAAAAGGCTGTGTACAATTTAATAATGAACATAAATTACAAACAGCAAACAGTTATTTTACATAAAAACTAAACCTAAAGGTAAAATTTCCCATACACTTTATACTATTTTATACACCGGTAAAACAAGTCATTAGAAACACATTAAAGGGACAGCAAAGTCACAATTACACTTTTATTATTCAAATTTAAACAACTCTCCAAATTCCTTCTATTATCAAATCTGCTTTATTCTCTTGGGTACCTTTGTGGCAAAGCATATAATGCACTATGGTGCGCTAGCTGCTGATTAGTGGCACATACAAGCCTCTTGTCATTGGCTCACCTTATGTGCTCAGCTAGCTCCCAGTAGTGCATTTCTGCTGCTTCAATAAAGGATATCTAGAGAATGATGCAAATTTCATAATAGAAGTCAGTTGGAAAGTTGTTGAAAATTATATGTTCTATTTAAATTATGAAAATGTTTTTGGGTTTCTTGTTCTTTTAACCCCTTAATGACCACAGCACTTTTCCATTTTCTGTCTGTTTGTGACCAAGGCTATTTTTACATTTTTGTGGTGTTTGTGTTTAACTGTAATTTTCCTCTTACTCATTAACTGTACCCATATATATTATAACATAATTTATGCTTACCTGATAAATTCCTTTCTTCTGTTGTGTGATCAGTCCACGGGTCATCATTACTTCTGGGATATAACTCCTCCCCAACAGGAAGTGCAAGAGGATTCACCCAGCAGAGCTGCATATAGCTCCTCCCCTCTACGTCACTCCCAGTCATTCGACCAAGAATCAACGAGAAAGGAGAAACCAAGGGTGAAGTGGTGACTGGAGTATAATTTAAAAAATATTTACCTGCCTTAAAAAACAGGGCGGGCCGTGGACTGATCACACAACAGAAGAAAGGAATTTATCAGGTAAGCATAAATTATGTTTTCTTCTGTTATGTGTGATCAGTCCACGGGTCATCATTACTTCTGGGATACCAATACCAAAGCAAAAGTACACGGATGACGGGAGGGATAGGCAGGCTCATTATACAGAAGGAACCACTGCCTGAAGAACCTTTCTCCCAAAAATAGCCTCCGAAGAAGCAAAAGTGTCAAATTTGTAAAATTTGGAAAAAGTATGAAGCGAAGACCAAGTTGCAGCCTTGCAAATCTGTTCAACAGAGGCCTCATTCTTAAAGGCCCAAGTGGAAGCCACAGCTCTAGTAGAATGAGCTGTAATTCTTTCAGGAGGCTGCTGTCCAGCAGTCTCATAGGCTAAACGAATTATGCTACGAAGCCAGAAGGAGAGAGAGGTAGCCGAAGCCTTATGACCTCTCCTCTGACCAGAGTACACGACAAACAGGGAAGACGTTTGTCGAAAATCCTTAGTTGCCTGCAAGTAGAACTTGAGGGCACGAACTACATCCAGATTGTGTAGAAGACGTTCCTTCTTTGAAGAAGGATTTGGACACAAGGATGGAACAACAATCTCTTGATTGATATTCCTGTTAGTGACTACCTTAGGTAAGAACCCAGGTTTAGTACGCAGAACTACCTTGTCTGAGTGAAAAATCAGATAAGGAGAATCACAATGTAAGGCTGATAACTCAGAGACTCTTCGAGCCGAGGAAATAGCCATTAAAAACAGAACTTTCCAAGATAACAATTTTATATCAATGGAATGAAGGGGTTCAAACGGAACACCCTGTAAAACGTTAAGAACTAAGTTTAAACTCCATGGCGGAGCAACAGTTTTAAACACAGGCTTGATCCTAGCTAAAGCCTGACAAAAGGCCTGGACGTCTGGATTTTCTGACAGACGCCTGTGTAACAAGATGGACAGAGCTGAGATCTGTCCCTTTAATGAGCTAGCCGATAAACCCTTTTCTAAACCTTCTTGTAGAAAGGACAATATCCTAGGAATCCTAACCTTACTCCAGGAGTAACCTTTGGATTCGCACCAGTATAGGTATTTACGCCATATCTTATGGTAAATCCTTCTGGTAACAGGCTTCCTAGCCTGTATCAGGGTATCAATAACCGACTCAGAAAAACCACGTTTTGATAAAATCAAGCGTTCAATTTCCAAGCAGTCAGCTTCAGAGAAGTTAGATTTTGATGTTTGAATGGACCCTGTATCAGAAGGTCCTGTCTTAGAGGTAGAGACCAAGGCGGACAGGATGACATGTCCACTAGATCTGCATACCAAGTCCTGCGTGGCCATGCAGGCGCTATTAGAATCACTGATGCTCTCTCCTGTTTGATTTTGGCAATCAATCGAGGAAGCAGCGGGAAGGGTGGAAACACATAAGCCATCCCGAAGTTCCAAGGTGCTGTCAAAGCATCTATCAGAACCGCTCCCGGATCCCTGGATCTGGACCCGTAGCGAGGAAGTTTGGCGTTCTGGCGAGACGCCATGAGATCTATCTCTGGTTTGCCCCAACGTCGAAGTATTTGGGCAAAGACCTCCGGATGAAGTTCCCACTCCCCCGGATGAAGAGTCTGGCGACTCAAGAAATCCGCCTCCCAGTTCTCCACTCCCGGGATGTGGATTGCTGACAGGTGGCAAGAGTGAGACTCTGCCCAGCAAATTATCTTTGATACTTCCATCATTGCTAGGGAGCTTCTTGTCCCTCCTTGATGGTTGATGTAAGCTACAGTCGTGATGTTGTCCGACTGAAACCTGATGAACCCCCGAGTTTTTAACTGGGGCCAAGCCAGAAGGGCATGGAGGACTGCTCTCAATTCCAGAATGTTTATTGGCAGGAGACTTTCCTCCTGATTCCATTGTCCCTGAGCCTTCAGAGAATTCCAGACAGCGCCCCAACCTAGTAGGCTGGCGTCTGTTGTTACAATTGTCCAGTCCGGCCTGCTGAATGGCATCCCCCTGGACAGATGTGGTTGAGAAAGCCACCATAGAAGAGAGTTTCTGGTCTCTTGATCCAGATTCAGAGTAGGGGACAAGTCTGAGTAATCCCCATTCCACTGACTCAGCATGCACAATTGCAGCGGTCTGAGATGTAGACGTGCAAAGGGTACTATGTCCATTGCTGCTACCATTAAGCCGATCACCTCCATGCATTGAGCTACTGACGGGAGTTGAATGGAATGAAGGACGCGGCATGCATTTAGAAGCTTTGTTAATCTGTCTTCTGTCAGATAAATCTTCATTTCTACAGAATCTATAAGAGTCCCCAAGAATGGAACTCTTGTGAGAGGAAAAAGAGAACTCTTCTTTTCGTTCACTTTCCATCCATGCGACCTTAGAAATGCCAGAACTAACTCTGTATGAGACTTGGCAGTTTGAAAGCTTGAAGCTTGTATCAGAATGTCGTCTAGGTACGGAGCTACCGAAATTCCTCGCGGTCTTAGTACCGCCAGAAGGGCACCCAGAACCTTTGTGAAGATTCTTGGAGCCGTAGCCAATCCGAATGGAAGAGCTACAAACTGGTAATGCCTGTCTAAGAAGGCAAACCTTAGATACCGGAAATGATCTTTGTGAATCGGTATGTGAAGGTAAGCATCCTTTAAATCCACTGTGGTCATGTACTGACCCTTTTGGATCATGGGTAAGATTGTCCGAATAGTTTCCATTTTGAACGATGGAACTCTTAGGAATTTGTTTAGGATCTTTAAATCCAAGATTGGCCTGAAAGTTCCCTCTTTTTTGGGAACCACAAACAGGTTTGAGTAAAACCCTTGTCCTTGTTCCGACCGCGGAACCGGATGGATCACTCCCATTAATAACAGATCTTGTACACAGCGTAGAAACGCTTCTTTCTTTATCTGGTTTGTTGACAACCTTGACAGATGAAATCTCCCTCTTGGGGGAGAGAATTTGAAATCTAGAAGGTATCCCTGAGATATGATCTCTAGCGCCCAGGGATCCTGAACATCTCTTGCCCAAGCCTGGGCGAAGAGAGAGAGTCTGCCCCCCACCAGATCCGGTCCCGGATCGGGGGCCCTCGGTTCATGCTGTCTTTGGGGCAGCAGCAGGTTTCCTGGCCTGCTTGCCCTTGTTCCAGGACTGGTTAGGTTTCCAGCCTTGTCTGTAACGAGCAACAGCTCCTTCCTGTTTCGGTGCAGAGGAAGTTGATGCTGCTCCTGCTTTGAAATTCCGAAAGGGACGAAAATTAGACTGTCTAGCCTTAGCTTTGGCTTTGTCTTGAGGCAGGGCGTGGCCCTTACCTCCTGTAATGTCAGCGATAATTTCTTTCAAACCGGGCCCAAATAAAGTTTGCCCCTTGAAAGGTATATTAAGTAATTTGGACTTAGAAGTTACATCAGCTGACCAGGATTTTAGCCACAGCGCCCTACGTGCCTGAATGGCGAATCCTGAGTTCTTAGCCGTAAGTTTGGTTAAATGTACTACGGCCTCCGAAATGAATGAATTAGCTAGTTTAAGGACTCTAAGCCTGTCCGTAATGTCGTCCAGCGTAACTGAACTAAGGTTCTCTTCCAGAGACTCAATCCAAAATGCTGCCGCAGCCGTAATCGGCGCGATGCATGCAAGGGGTTGCAATATAAAACCTTGTTGAACAAACATTTTCTTAAGGTAACCCTCTAATTTTTTATCCATTGGATCTGAAAAAGCACAGCTATCCTCCACCGGGATAGTGGTACGCTTAGCTAAAGTAGAAACTGCTCCCTCCACCTTAGGGACCGTTTGCCATAAGTCCCGTGTGGTGGCGTCTATTGGAAACATCTTTCTAAATATTGGAGGGGGTGAGAACGGCACACCGGGTCTATCCCACTCCTTAGTAACAATTTCAGTTAGTCTCTTAGGTATAGGAAAAACGTCAGTACTCGCCGGTACCGCAAAGTATTTATCCAACCTACACAATTTCTCTGGTATTGCAACAGTGTTACAATCATTAAGAGCCGCTAAAACCTCCCCTAGTAATACACGGAGGTTCTCCAATTTAAATTTAAAATTTGAAATATCTGAATCCAATCTGTTTGGATCAGAACCATCACCCACAGAATGAAGCTCTCCGTCCTCATGCTCTGCAAGCTGTGACGCAGTATCAGACATGGCCCTAGTATTATCAGCGCACTCTGTTCTCACCCCAGAGTGATCACGCTTGCCTCTTAGTTCTGGTAATTTAGCCAAAACTTCAGTCATAACAGTAGCCATATCTTGTAATGTTATCTGTAATGGCCGCCCAGATGTACTAGGCGCCATAATATCACGCACCTCCCGGGCGGGAGATGCAGGTACTGACACGTGAGGCGAGTTAGTCGGCATAACTCTCCCCTCGCTGTTTGGTGAAATTTGTTCAATTTGTACAGATTGGCTTTTATTTAAAGTAGCATCAATACAGTTAGTACATAAATTTCTATTGGGCTCCACCTTGGCATTGGAACAAATGACACAGGTAACTTCCTCTGAATCAGACATGTTTAACACACTAGCAATAAACTTGCAACTTGGTTACAATCTTATTTAAGAAAAACGTACTGTGCCTCAAAGAAGCACTAAACGATTAAATGACAGTTGAAATACTGAACTGAAAAGACAGTTATAGCATCAATCCTTAAAAACAACACAACTTTTAGCAAAGGTTTGTTCCCATTAGTAAAGTAACAATAATTAAAACAACGTTTTTTAATCACAGTCAATATATAAATCTCACAGCTCTGCTGAGAGAATCTACCTCCCTCCAAAGAAGTTTGAAGACCCCTGAGTTCTGTTAGAGATGAACCGGAACATGCAGGAAATACAAGAGTAACTGACTGGAAATTTTTGATGCGTAGCAAAGAGCGCCAAAAAACGGCCCCTCCCCCTCACACACAGCAGTGAGAGAGAAACGAAACTGTCACAATTAAAACAAGCAACTGCCAAGTGGAAAAATAATGCCCAAATATTTATTCACTCAGTACCACAGAAAATGCAAACGATTCTACATTCCAGCAAAAACGTTTAACATAATAAATACCTATTAAAAGGTTTAATGTACTTTTAACAGAGTAATTCCAGTGAAATACCATCCCCAGAATACTGAAGTGTAGAGTATACATACATGTCATTATAACGGTATGGCAGGATTTTCTCATCAATTCCATTCAGAAAATAAAAACTGCTACATACCTCAATGCAGATTCATCTGCCCGCTGTCCCCTGATCTGAAGCTTTTACCTCCCTCAGATGGCCCGAGAAACAGCAATATGATCTTAACTACTCCGGTTAAAATCATAGCAAAAACTCTGGTAGATTCTTCTTCAAACTCTGCCAGAGAGGCAATAACACGCTCCGGTGCTATTGTAAAATAACAAACTTTTGATTGAAGTTATAAAAACTAAGTATAATCACCATAGTCCTCTCACACATCCTATCTAGTCGTTGGGTGCAAGAGAATGACTGGGAGTGACGTAGAGGGGAGGAGCTATATGCAGCTCTGCTGGGTGAATCCTCTTGCACTTCCTGTTGGGGAGGAGTTATATCCCAGAAGTAATGATGACCCGTGGACTGATCACACATAACAGAAGAAATATTGATTTTCTCGCCATTAAATGGACTTTCTAAAGATAAAACATTATTTTCATCATATCTTATAATTTACTATAAAAAAACCCCATAATTTATGTAAGAACTTACTTAATAAATTCATTTTTTTTCATATTGGCAAGAGTCCATGAGCTAGTGACGTGGGGGATATACAATCCTACAAGGAGGAGCAAAGTTTCCCAAACCTCAAAATGCCTATAAATACACCCCTCACCACACCCAGAATTCAGTTTAACGAATAGCCAAGAAGTGGGGTGATAAAGAAAGGAGTAAATAGCATCAACAAAGGAATTTGGAAATAATTGTGCTTTATACAAAAAATCATAACCACCATAAAAAATGGTGGGCCTCATGGACTCTTGCCAATATGAAAGAAATTAATTTATCAGGTAAGTTCTTACATAAATTATGTTTTCTTTCATGTAATTAGAAAGAGTCCATGAGCTAGTGACGTATGGGATATCAATACCCAAGATGTGGAACTCCATGCAAGAGTCACTAGAGAAGGAGGGATAAAATAAAAAAAAAGCAATTTTCCGCTGAAAAAATAATCCACAACCCAAATCATAAGTTTATTCTTTAATGACAAGAAAAACTTAAAACAGCAACAGAAGAATCAAACTGAAACAGCTGCCTAAAGAACTTTTCTACCAAAAACTGCTTCTGAAGAAGCAAATACATAAAAACGGTATAATTTAGTAAATGTATGCAAAGAGGACCAAGTTGCCGCTTTGCAAATCTGATCAACTGAAGCTTCATTCTTAAAAGCCCACGAAGTGGAGACTGATCTAGTAGAATGAGCTGTAATTCTCTGAGACGGGGCTTGACCCGACTCCAAATAAGCTTGAAGAATCAGAAGCTTTAACCAAGAAGCCAAGGAAATAACAGAAGCCATCTGACCTTTCCTAGGACCAGAAAATATAACAAACAGACTAGAAGTCTTCCTGAAATCTTTAGTAGCTTCAACATAATATATCAAAGCTCTTACCACATCCAAAGAATGTAAGGATCTTTCCAAAGAATTCTTAGCATTAGGACACAAGGAAGGGACAACAATTTCTCTACTAATGTTGTTAGAATTCACAACCTTAGGTAAAAATTTAAATATAATAATAATAATAATTTGTGATTTATATAGCGCTTTTCTCCCTGTGAGACTCAAAGCACTTTACAAATATACCAACATAAGACATAAAAGTTAGGAGTTTCTGAAGGTCAGATAAACGGACTGAATGCCTGATGGAAGAGGTGGGTCTTTAGCTTTTTTTTAAAAGTCTGTAAGGACGGTGCCTCTCTGATTGCACACGGTAAAGAGTTCCAGAAAGTAAGAGCAACGTGGCAGAATGCTCTGGAGCCTGAGTTTGTCCTTATTCTTGGCACTGAGAGGAGGGATGTGTTGGCTGACCTAAGTGAACGGGATGGAATGTAGGGTGTCAGGAGCTCTTTCAGGTACTGTGGGCCTTGGTTGTTTAAGGCTTTGAAGGTCAGCAGGCGAATTTTAAAATATGTTCGCCATTTAATTGGAAGCCAATGCAGGGAGTGGAGAACAGGTGTTATGTGGCAGGAGCGAGATTGATTGGTCAATAGTCTGGCTGCTGCATTTTGTACTGTCTGAAGGCGATGGAGTTCTTTTTTTGGGAGGCCCAAGTAAAGTGCATTGCAGTAATCTAGCCTAGAGGATAAAAATGCATGGATTAATGTTGGCATATCATCCGGTGGAATTAAGTGTTGTATCCTGGCTATGTTTTTCAGATGAAAGTAGGCAGATTTTATTACAGAGGAAATCTGCTGTTTAAAAGATAGTCCAGCGGGGGGCGGAGCCAAGAGCCGAGGCAGTGAGACGTGTGTTGGTGGAGCTCCTGGCTTTACATTTTATTTATTTAAGTCTTTCTGGGGAAAACTACTACAATTCATACAAAAATAATGATATATGGCAATCTGAACTGAGATACTATTGGGAACTCCACGTCAGCTGTGCTTATAATCAAAAAAGGGTGAAGCAACTTCCTGCATGGACTTTACCGCTTCTGTAATGGAGGTTTGCACTTTTATTGAAATCCAAGCCCTGCTTCTGGAGTATGAGCAACTAATACTCAATAGATTTGACTGTCTAATTGCAGCGGTAGAAGCGGAGAGCTTCAAAAACAAGCTGAATAAACTTGATGAGGCGGGAGTGGCAGTTTGCTGCACGCAGCTTGACACCATACAGCTGGCGGTAGGAGATTCTCCCTTTGTGCCTGTTCTACCCAAGAGAGAGCGGATCGAGCCCGGGAATGACGACTCCGGCGGTACAGTGAACTCACCTGTTGTGTGGGACCATGGCTCGCAGGCGCCCCAGAGGGAATCGTTCACAAGAGTAGAGAGGCTCCTGCCGTAAGGTGTGTGATGGTGGGAACAGCCGATGCTTGCCCATGGGGGGTTCTACTTATCTCACATTTGGAGTTCCTCATGCTTGGGGGTCCAGAGCCGCACTGCACAAGAGTCCCTCCCTTGATCGCAGCCACATTAATTTTGCAGGGCGAGAGCACTTGGCGCTCTGACAACCGTGTCAAAATTGGAGTTGGCTGATATCTCAAGTGCGACAGGGGATGCCGACTGGTCAGGCCCAGTACACCATTTTGACCCTAACACACGCGCCTTAATGACCCAGGACATAGCTTTCATGAGAATCTCCACTGTTAGACTTAAGGGCACTATATGTGTGAAAACTATGGCCTGAAGATGTGTAGACCTTGAATCTACAACTTTTCCCTTTTTCTTTGTTTGCCTGTTTATGAAGATCTGACTGTTCTTACAATGAGGACGCTGCCATGAACAAGTTTTATCCTACCCTTTTCTCCTTACAGTTAAATGTGTTTTGCCCTAGATTTTTTTTTTATGTTCAGCAGTGTGATTAATGCATGCCATGATTCTGCTATATGCTGACCGGACTGCTGGGATGATTGTGATTGGTTGATTGCTCCCCTTCCCATATGTCTGGTTATACATCTAGCTTCCTATGAAACAGAGGTATAATATATTGTAAAGAGGGAAGCCACCCTTCTGTATATATGGAACTATGGGTCTGTGCCATACCTTACCAATGCTATAAAGCTACTCAGTCTCTCTTACGCTGCTAATATGCTTTTCTACCTTGTAAGATTATATGTTCTCAGTACAGGATGCCTCAGTTTAAAACTTTAACAGTGCCTCGTTGGTGGCGGTGGACAGTAAGCCATAATTTCGAGAAATATTTAGTCTTTAGGGGGCACCTGTTATATTATGCTTGCCGCAAGGTTTCAATAGTCTGCACACATAATGTAAAGCATATACAAGTGTTATTATTAACTAGTGCAAACAAGCTGACAATTGAATATTTTAAAAGGATCATTGTAGAGTGGGCCCAGTTTGTAATTGTCCATAGATTAATTAGGTCAAAACATTTAGTTTATTATGAGAACAGGCCTATACTAAGCTTGGCACCCTCAGAGTCATTATTGTGTCGGGCTCTGGGGCTCCTACCCGCACACAACTTGGAGAAGAGACTGCTCCCTAAATGCTGAAGACTTCCCTCCCCCCCTCAACTATGGGGCTAGGGATTAATAGCTTATCCTATGTAACCCCCTTTTTGGCAGAGTTAGGTAGCCTCTGCCCTGTTTGTAGAGCCTAGATCTAGTTTGTCTCTATAGGAGTGTCACTTAGGCTCTCCGAATTTTTTAATGAAAGAATTCCTATGTTTATCCTTATGTGTTTTAATTTTTCCTGACTGCTTACCCCTATAATAAGTATAACTGTTAGCTTGCATTAACATTTACTGTATGTGTCAGGCCTACGGGCATGGTGCTCAAGCACAAAAGTTAACGAAGGGAGACACTGATAGATTTGAATTATTACCCTGTTATATATGGCTAATTGCATGTGGAATTATTCTCTCCTTTATATAGCTACTGTACTATTCCTTTATTTGTCGTTTTGATGTTATGCCATCTATATAGATGTGAACAGTTGTATTCCTTCATATATTAGTACCTAGATTTTTCTGTGAAGCAGTTCCTGAAGTTTGTTTTCCTTCTTCTCTTTTACACAGTTTTGAGTAATTGTATATTTAATGAGCTTGCTATTAGTTTTATAAACAAGCCTAAAATATTTATACAATGTCCAATTAAGATTAGTCTAAGTTGTCTGAGACATGTCTTCAGTTAGGCCCAGTGTTCAGATCCTATGAGAGGATCTCTATTCCATGGAAGATGCTAGCGCCGTAACCATTAAAACTAGAGGCATGGAGGGAGGGTAACACTCTGCCTGGTAACACCCCATTTACTGATATATTATTGTATACGTCTTTGGACTTGTACTGATGTTTTGGAGATGTTATCCTTCATGTTGTGACTGCTGTATCGGTTAATTGCCTCAATAAAAATATTTAAAAAACAAACAAAAAGATAGTCCAGCGTCAATCAGCACTCCGACGTTTCGTACCTTTGCTGAACTAACGAGTTCAGAGCCTCCAAGCTCCAGGCCAGTTGGGTGATCGTGGGATATTTTTGATGCCCGGGGTCCCCTCACCAAGAGTAACTCTGTTTTGTCCGGGTTCACTTTGAGACAGCTAGCATTCATCCATTCTATGAGGTCTGTTAAGCAACTGTTTATGTGGCATGCTGGGTCTGTAGTATCTGGATCAAAGGAGAAGTAGAGTTGTGTGTCATCAGCGTAACAATGATACCTTAAGCCATGTCGGTTAATGATGTCCCTCAGTGGTAGTAAGTAAATTGCGAATAGCATGGGAGACAGGATAGATCCTTGTGGAACTCCGCAGGCTAGTTCTGTTGGTGCTGATGAGCTTGATCCTGATATTACTCTCTGTGATCTACCAGCGAGGAAAGATTTAAACCAGTTAAGGACTGTGCCTCCTAGACCACAGATGTACTACTAGCCCTCTATTAGAATCCTATGGTCAATGGTATCAAATGCAGCTGAGAGATCCAGGAGGATTAGGATGGAGTAATCACCTTTGTCTCTTGCCATGAGGAGATCATTTAGCACTCAGACTAGCGCTGTTTCAGTGCTGTGGCGGCATCTGAAGCCTGACTGGAAAGGATTGAATATGTTTAGGCGTGATAGATGGGCTTCCAGTTGAGTTGCCACTACTTTTTCAATTATTTTCCACAGAAATGGGAGGTTGGATAATGTTCTGTAATTAGTCATGCAGTCTGGGTCTAATAAAGGTTTCTTTAGGAGTGGTTTTACCACAGCTTCTTTTAGAGGATCTGGAAAGTCTCCTGTTTTTAGTGAACACTGCACTATTTTTGTGAGGACTGGGGCGAGTGTTTCAATGCATCCAGATATGAGCTGAGTTGGAGCAGGGTCTAAGTCACACATAGTAGGTTGCAACGTTAGTATGGTGTTTTTAAATTCTTTTATATACACATTTGTAAAAGTGGACCATAATCTGGGGCAATCTGGCATTCCTTTGTAGTGGTTCTGGTGTGTAACTGTTTGGCCTGCTGTGATAGTGGTTCTGATTGAGGAAATCTTGACTCTGAAGAAGTTTGCAAATGCTTCACATTTATCCTGAGAAAAGTTGGTGGGGCTAAGAATGCATGCTGGTTTGCAGATGATGTCCGCATTGAAAAATCAGAAAAGGAGATTCACAAGAAAGAGCAGATAATTCAGAAACTCTTCTAGCAGAAGAGATAGCTAAAAGGAACAACACTTTCCAAGAAAGAAGTTTAATGTCCAAAGAATGCATAGGCTCAAATGGAGGAGCCTGTAACGCCTTCAAAATCAAATTAAGACTCCAAGGAGGAGAAATTGATTTAATGACAGGCTTAATACGAACTAAAGCCTGTACAAAACAGTGAATATCAGGAAGTTTAGCAATCTTTCTGTGAAATAAAACAGAAAGAGCAGAGATTTGTCCCTTCAAGGAACTTGCAGAGAAACCCTTATCCAAACCATCCTGAAGAAACTGTAAAATTCTAGGGATTCTAAAAGAATGCCAAGAGAATTTATGAGAAGAACACCATGAAATGTAGGTCTTCCAAACTCGATAATAAATCTTTCTAGAGACAGATTTACGAGCTTGTAACATAGTATTAATCACTGAGTCAGAAAAACCTCTGACTTTTCCATACCTTCAAATTTAATCATTTGAGATCCTGATGGAAAAACGGACCTTGAGACAGTAGGTCCAGCATTAACGGAAGTCGCCAAGGTTGGCGGCTGGACATCCGAACCAGATCCGCATACCAAAACCTGTGTGGCCATGCTGGAGCCACCAGCAACACAAACGATTGTTCCATGATGATTTTGGAGATCGCTCTTGGAAGGAGAACTAGAGGAGGGAAAATGTAAGCAGGAAGATAACACCAAGGGAGTGTCAGCGCATCCACTGCTTCCGCCTGATCATCCTTGGACAGGTATCTGGGAAGTTTCTTGTTTAGATGAGAGGCCATCAGATCTATCTCTGGAAGACCCCCCCATCTGAACAATCTGAAAACATCTGGATTGGAGGGACCACTCCCCTGGATGTAAAGTCTGACGGCTGAGATAATCCACTTCCCAATTGTCTACACCTGGGATATGCACCGCAGAGATTAGACAGGAGCTGGATTCTGCCCAAGCAAGTATCCAAGATACTTCTTTCATAGCTTGGGGACTGTGAGTCCCACCCTGATGATTGACATATGCCACAGTTGTGATATTGTCTGAAAGCAAATGAACGGTTCTCTCTTCAACAGAGGCCAGAACTGAAGAGCTCTGAGAATTGCATGGAGTTCAAAAATATTGATCGGTAATCTCGCCTCTTGAGATTTCCAAACTTCTTGCGCTGTCAGAGATCCCCAAACAGCTCCCCAACCTGAAAGACGTGCATCTGTAGTGATCACAGTCCAGGTTGGCCGAACAAAGGAAGCCCCTTGAACTAAACGCTGGTGATTTAACCACCACATCAGAGAGTGTCGAACATTGGGATTTAAGGATATTAATTGTGATATCTTTGTATAATCCCTGCACCATTGATTCAGCATACAAAGCTGGAGAGGTCTCATGTGAAAACGAGCAAAAGGAATCGCGTCCGATGCTGCAGTCATGAGGCCTAAAACTTCCATGCACATAGCCACTGAAGGGAATGACTGAGACTGAAGGTGCCGACAAGCTGTAACCAATTTCAAATATCTCTTGTCTGTTAGAGACAGAGTCATGGACACTGAATCTATCTGGAAACCTAAAAAGGTGACCATTGTCTGAGGAAACAAGAAACTTTTTGGTAAATTGATCCTCCAACCATGTCTTTGAAGAAATAACACTAGTGGATTCATGTGAGATTCTGCAGAACATAAAGACTGAGCTAGTACCAAGATATCGCCCAAATAAGGAAACACTGCAATACCCTGCTCTCAGATTGCAGAGAGTAGGGTACCTAGAACCTTTGAAAAGATTCTTGGAGCTGTTGCTAGGCCAAATGGAAGAGCAACAAATTGGTAATGCTTGTCTAGAAAAGAGAATCTCAGGAACTGATAATGTTCTGGATGAATCGGAATATGAAGGTATGCATCCTGCAAGTCTATTGTAGACATATAAATGTCCTTGCTGAACAAAAGGCAGAATAGTCCTTATAGTCACCATCTTGAAAGTTGGTACTCTTACATAACTATTCAAAATTTTCAGATCCAGAACTGGTCTGAATGAATTTTCCTTCTTTGGGACAATGAATAGATTTGAATAAAACCCCAGACCTTGTCCCTGAAAAGGAACTGGCATGATTACCCTTGAAGACTCCAGGTCTGAAACACACTTCAGGAAAGCCTGAGCTTTTACTGGATTTGCTGGGATACGTGAGAGAAAAAATCTTCTCACAGGAGGTCTTACTCTGAATCCTATTCGATACCCTTGAGAGACAATGCTCTGAATCCATTGATTTTGGACAGAATTTATCTAAATATCCTTGAAAAACCCTAATCTGCCCCCTACCAGCTGAGCTGGAATGAGGGCCGCACTTTCATGCGGACTTAGGGGATGACTTTGGTTTTTTAAAAGGCTTGGATTTATTCCAATTTGAAGAAGGCTTCCAATTGGAAAGAGATTCCTTGGTGGAAGGATTAGATTTTTGTTCCTTATTTTGACGAAAGGAACAAAAATGGTTAGATGCCTTAGATTTACCCTTAGGTTTTTTATCCTGAGGCAGAAAAACTCCCTTTCCCCCAGTAACAGTTGAAGTAATAGAATCCAACTGAGAACCAAATAAATTATTACCTTGGAAAGAAAGAAATAATAATCTAGGACTTAGATATATCTAAGATCTATTCCAAGATTTAAGCCACAAAGCTCTTCTAGCCAAAATAGCTAAAGACATGGATCTAACATCAATTTTGATAATATCAAAAATGGCATCACAAATAAAATGATTACCATGTTGCAGTAAGTGAACAAAGCTAGATATGTCAGAATCCAATTCTTGTTGCGCTAAATTCTCCAACCAAAAAGTTGATGCAGTCGCAACATCAGCCAAAGAAATTGCAGGCCTAAGAAGATGACCTGGATATAAATAGGCTTTCCTTAGATAAGATTCAAGTTTCCTATCGAAAGGGTCTTTAAAAGAAGTACTATCTTCCATAGGAATAGTGGTACGTTTAGCAAGAGTAGAAATAACCCCATCAACTTTGGGGATCTTTTCCCAAAACTCTATAGAAATTGATGGTAAAGGATACAATTTTTTTAAACCTTGAAGAAGGAATAAAAGGAGTACCTGGCTTATTCCATTCCTTAGAAATCATATCAGAAATAGGAAAAAACTCTGGAGTAACCACAGGAGGTTTAAAAACAGCATTTAAACGTTTACTAGTCTTAACGTCAAGAGGACTGGCTTCCTCAATATCCAAAGTAATTAACACTTCTTTTAACAAAGAACGAATATACTCTATTTTAAATAAATAAGTAGATTTGTCAGTGTCAATATCTGAGGAAGGATCTTCTGAATCAGATAGATCCTCATCAGAGGAGGATAAATCATTATGTTGTCGGTCATTTGAAATTTCATCAACTTTATGAGAAGTTTTAAAAGACCTTTAACGTTTATTAGAAGGCGGAAATGCAGACAAAGCCTTCTGAATAGAATGAGTAACAAATTCTTTAAAATTCATAGGTATATCATGTACATTAGAAGTTGAAGGAACTGCAACTGACAATGTACTATTACTGATGGATACATTCTCTGCATGTAAAAGTTTATCATGACAACTATTACAAATGACATTCGGAGATATAATTTCCACAATCTTACAACAAATGCACTTAGCTTTGGTAGAACCGGTCAGGCAGCAAAGTTCCAACATATACTTCTGAGACAGGATCAGATTGAGACATCTTGCAAAATGTAAAAGAAAAAACAACATATAAAGCAAAATGATCAATTTCCTTATATGACAGTTTCAGGAATGGGAAAAAAATGCAAATAGCATAGCCCTTTGACATAGAAAAAGGCAAGAGGCAAATAGCAATGGGGTAATAAATTAATGAAAAATTTGGCGCCAAGTATGACGCACAACGTAACTGAAATTTTTTTGGCGCCAACAACATCCGGAAATGACACACTTGCGTCACTAACGACGCAACCCTGTGTAAGGACTCAGCATCAACTACGACGCTGGAAATGAAGAACTTGCGTCAACATACGTACTTTCAGCCAAACAATTCTCGCGCCAAGAATGATGCAATAAAGTCTAGCATTTGGCGCACCCGCAGGCCTAGTACTGCCCGCAATTTGCAAGAAAAATGTAGTCAATTTGAAAAAAAGACTAAACCCCAGGTAAGAAAAAATATTTCTTAATATGTTTATTTTCCCCAAATATGAAACTGACAGTCTGCACAAGGAAATACATGAACCTGACTCATGGCAAATATAAGTACAATACATATATTTAGAATTTTATATAAATGCATAAAGTGCCAAACCATAGCTGGGGTGTCTTAAGTAATAAAAAACATACTTACCGAAAGACACCCATCCACATATAGCAGATAGCCAAACCAGTACTGAAACAGATATCAGTAGAGGTAATGGTATATGAGAGTATATCGTCGATCTGAAAAGGGAGGTAGGAGATGAATCTTTACGACCGATAACAGAGAACCTAGGAAATAGATCTCCCATGAGGAAAACCATTGCATTCAATAGGTGATACTCCCTTCACATCCCTCTGACATTCGCTGTACTCTGAGAGGAATCGGGCTTCAAAATGCTAAGAAGCGCATATCAACGTAGAAATCTAAGCACAAACTTACTTCACCACCTCCATAGGAGGCAAAGTGTGTAAAACTGAATTGTGGGTGTGGTGAGGGGTGTATTTATATGCATGTTGAGGTTTGGGAAACTTTGCCCATCCTGGTAGGATTGTATATCCCATACGTCACTAGCTCATGGACTCTTGCCAATTACATGAAAGAAATTTAAAATGTGATGAAAATAATGAAAAAAAAAAAACATACTTTTTCTAAATTTAACCCCCAAAATCTGTTACACATCTACAACCACCAAAAAACACCCATGCTAAATAGTTTCTAAATTTTGCCCTGAGTTTAGAAATACCCAATGTTTACATTTTCTTTGCTTTTTTTTGCAAGTTATAGGGCAATAAGTACAAGTAACAATTTGCTATTTCCAAAACAATTTTTTTCCAAAATTAGCAATAGTTACATTGTAACACAGATATCTGTCAGGAATCCCTGAATAACCCTTCAAATGTATATATTTGTTTTAGTAGACAACCCAAAGTATTGATCTAGGCCCATTTTGGTTTATTTCATGCCACCATTTCACCGCCAAATGCGATCAAATAAAAAAAATACATTTTTTTCACAATTTTAGGTGTCTCACTGAAATTATTTACAAACAGCTTGTGCAATTATGGCAAAATGGTTGTAAAGCTTCTCTGTGATCCCCTTTGTTCAGAAATAGCAGACATATATGGCTTTGCCATTGCTTTTTGGTAATTAGAAGGCCACTAAATGCCGCTGCGCACCACACTTGTATTATGCCCAGCTTTGAAGGGGTTAATTAGGTATCTTGTAGGGTTAATTTTAGCTTTAGTGTAGAGATCAGCCTCCCACCTGACACATCGCACCCCCTGAACCCTTCCTGGCCCCCGTCAACAGCTCTCTTCACTCCCCCACCTCACAATTGTCACCGCCATCTTATGTACTGGCAGAAAGCATTTTTATTTTATTTTTAATTTTTTTCTCCTAATTGATTCTGCGGCGTTGGATCCCCTCTTAGACCCCAACCTCCCTGATCCCCCCATACAGCTCTCTAACCCTCCCCCTCTACCTATTTGCAGCCATCTTGGGTACTGGCAGCTGTCTGCCAGTACCCAGTTTGCCCCCCAAAAATATGTAATTTTTTAAAATTACAATAACATATTTTCTGCAGTGTAGCTGCCCCCCCCCCCTCAACATTCTACCTCACTCCCCTCCCAAAATGTCCCAGATATCCCCACCATCAGTTTCAGAAAAAAAATTTAATTGGAAAAAAAAGGAGATTCGGCCATAAGCTGAGTGATAATTATTACTTTAGCAAATAGCAGCTTCAGACTTCAGGACCAGGAAGCCACCTTACAAATCTGCTCCATAGTGGCCTCATTCTTGAAGGCCCAAGAAGAAGCCTCAGCTCTAGTGGAATGAGCTGTGATCCTCTGAGGAGGCTTATGTCCCACTGTCTTGTAGGCCAAGCGAATCAAGCCCCTCAACCAAAAGGACAAAGAAGTAGAAGAATCTCTCTGCCCCTTGTGCTTCCCTGAATACACCACAAAAAGGAACGTAGACTGTCTGAAATCCTTTGTAGCCTGAAGATAAAACTTCAAGGCTTGAACGACATCCAGATAATGAAGTAACCTCTCCTTAGGAGAAGAAGGGTTAGGACACAAAGAAGGAACAACTATTTCCTAATTGATGTTACAGTTAGACACCACCTTGGGAAGAAACCCCAAGCCAGTGTGAAGAACAGCCTTATCAGCATGAAAGGCCTAATAAGGAGGCTCACATTGCAAGGCTGCCAACTCAGAGACTCTGTGTGCCGATGCAATAGCCAGTAGGAAGAGAACCTTCAGGGAAAGAATCTTAATGTCAATAGAGTGCATAGGCTCAAATGGAACCCTCTACAACACATTAAGGACTAAGTTTAAGCTCCATGGAGGAGCAGACTGACTAAAAACTGGCCTGATTCTAGACAGAACCTGAACAATAGACTAAATATCAGGAAGCTCAGTGAGCCTCTTGTGTAATAAGACTGATAATGCCGAAATCTGTCCCTTTAAGGAACTGCGGGCAAGACCCTTTTCCAACCCATCTTGGAGAAAGGACAAGATCCTGGATACCTTAACCTTGTGCCAAGGATATCCATGCCTCTCACACCAGGACAAGTAAGTCCCACACCTTATGATAGATGCGACAAGTGACCAGCTTCCTGGCCTGAATGAAAGTATCAATCACACTCTCAGAAAAACCTCTCTTGGCCAAGACTAGGGGTTCAATCTCCACGCAGTCAGCCTTAGAGAATCTAGATTTTGATGTTGAAAGGGACCCTGTTCCAGAAAATCCCTGCGGCAGGGTAACCTCCATGGAGGAGAAGATGACATCCCCACCAGATCTGCAAACTACGTCCTCCGCGGCAATGACGGAGCAATCAGTATAGCCGAAGCTCACTCCTGTTTGATGCGGGCCACTACACAAGGTAGAAGTGGCAACGGTGGAAAAATGTAAGCTGGGTTGAACCCCCAAGGCCCTGCTAAGGCATCTATCAGCTCTGCCTGGGGATCCCTTGACCTCGACCCGTATCTGGGTAGCTTGCAATTGAGTCTGGATGACATGAGATCTATCTCTGGTGTTCCCCATCTGAGACAAATCTCTGCAAACACCTCAGGGTGGAGAGACCATTCCCCCGGATGAAAGGATTGCCTGCTGAGAAAGTCCGCTTCCCAGTTGTCCACACCCGGAATGTGGATCTCAGAGCGAGCAGTTGTGGGACTCCGCCCATTCCAATATCCGAGACACCCCCTTCATTGCTAGGGAGCTTCTCGTACCCCCCTGATGGTTGATGTACGCCATCGAGATAATGTTATCAGTCTGGAATCTGATGAAGCTGAATGACCCCAGAGGCCACGCCTTCAGATCATTGTAGATTGCTCAAAGTTCCAGAATATTTATCGGGAGGAGAGACTCCTCCTGGGTCCATTTTCCATGTGCCATCCTGGCACCCCAAACAGCTCCCCATCCTGCCAGACTCGTGCTGTGGTCACAATCTCCCAGGACGGTCTCAGGAAGGATGTCCCCAGGGACAGTTGTTCCGGACGGATCTACCAAGAGAGGGAGATCCAAGTCTGAGCCTCCAGGGATATCTGCTGTGATAGATCTGAATGATCACCGTTCCACTGTCTCAACATGCCCAATTGAAGAGGTCTGAGATGGAACCTGGCGAATGGAATGACATCTATGCTGGACACCATGAGCCCGATCACATCCATACACTGAGCCACCGAGGGACTGGAGGAGGACTGAAGGGCAAGACAGGTGGACGCAATCTTCCTGCATCACTGATCTGTGAGAAATATCTTCATAGATACAGAGTCTATTATCGTGCCCAGGAACTCCACTGTTACGGGAGGCAAGGGAGCTTTCCTACCGCAAGATAAGAAGGCTAAGCCTAAAGGATCTAGTTTTCATCCCTTTTGTGCAGACAAGGCCCAGCACTAGCAGCTCGCCCCGAAAGCGGATTAGTCCAAGGGAACTTGGAAACCAGCTCTGTCTTGGAACAAATCCAAGCAGCTCAAAAAGCCTCGAGTGTAGAAGGCAGGCAGTGAAACTTGTCAACGCTAATTGCTTGTGGAGCTGTTACTATGAGTCAATATGGTACTTTCACCCGAATCTCATTGAGAAGCTGACAGGGCTACTTAAAACTCCAGTCCCATTCCGAAGAGTACTACCCTCCATAAGAGACTACTCCGAATCTCTGACACCTCTCTGCCATCCTCCTGTGATGAAAGGCAAAGAATGACCAGGGGATGAGGGGAGTGGGGGAGGTATTTAAGCCTTTGGCTGGGGTGTATTTGCCTCCTCCTGGTGGCCAGGTTCTTAATTCCCAAAAGTAATGAATGAAGCTGTGGACTCTCCTCCCCTTTAGATGGAAATGGTTTATCTAGGCTCTAAAGTTAATTATAAACCTATAGGGAAATACAGTATTCTAGTTGGTTGATACTTAAAGATATATTGCTCAATGGATAACAGGAACAACACCCACAAATATATTATTTTCAGACCTCCTCAAGCTTCAAAATATGGTTTGGTTCTGCTACAAACATTCATTTTACAAAATGTTATAAATCATTATGTATTAAACTGGGCTTTTTAAATGAAAGAACTTAATGTTAAATTAATTAACACAGCATGGAAAATATAGAAAACAAATTAAATAAGTACAGTTGAGTTTTTTTTTAATTTAAACTCAGTTTCTTATATGAAGTGAAATAGTTTATCATTATCATAACAATATTTTCTCATTATATAAAACACAACAGTGTGAGGCTGGTAAAGATTTATGTCGGGTTTCACATTTTACCATTCAGTAGAAGCTCTGTAAGTATGAAGTCTCTCTGGTTCCTCCTGTGATATCACTGAGAGTTACACAGATATTTATACTAATGTGGGACTGTCACCATTCTATGTGTGACTCACATGAGTACAACTTGTCAGTTGGGAGACAATGAGGGGGTCACACCTGGACTTTTGTTCTGATATAGATGTCTATTGTCCCCTCTGGTGTCACATGAATACAGAGTCCCTGCCTCCCCCTCAGGGTGTGATTATCATATGGATAAGTAAGGAGGAAACAAACTGTTTATTTAAAATGTGAGAGATTATTCTGTTGTGTCCTAAAATATCTCAGGATACGCCCTTTTGGATCATGCCCCAATCTCCTTAATCCTAAATGAACCAGCTAGAGCTAATTCTAACTCTTTATTTCCCCAACTACTTAGCTAAGTCAGTAAAATTTGTAGAATTTTTTAAATAAAAATGGTTGGAGTATAGAATAAATAACATAGAATATAGAGAGAATAAGACAATCTACCGGGAAGCAGCCAAAGTAACATTAAAAGCAGAGGTAACATCATATTTATTTAAACTGAAGAAGGAAGGGAACATTGAAAATAAGAAACTGGCCAATAATCTTTCAGAAGCATATTCCCGATTTAGACTGTATCCACCCAGGGAGAACAGGCTTAATTATCTGAAAGTTAAGAAATAGAGATTTGTTTTTATTAACTTTGGTGGGTAAAGCATTATTTAATAAACAAACACAGTTTGCAAGATACGGGAATAAGGTGGGGAAATATTTAGCGAGTCTCTTTAATAAATCAAAAAAGAAAAAATCTATAGGGTTAATAAAGGAAGGATTATCAAGACTACTAATAAGTCAGAGGAGATAACCTCACTTTTTCAGGAATATTATAAAAACTTATATGCCTCCCAGAATCCTGGGATAGAGGGTATCCAGAGGTTTTTGAAGAAGACAAGGATCCCACGCAGGTATCCTCATATAGGCCTATCTCACTTCTGAATCTTGACTACAAGATCATTATGAAGATCATAGCAGACAGACTGAAAGGAATCCTCCCGAAACTTTTACATATAGATGTAATGGGGTCATCAATGTCTCGGCTCTGCCGGAGGCCTTCCTGCTATCTTTGGATACAGAGCGGGCCTTTGACAGAGTCGAGTGGAATTATATGTTTGAAACCTTGAAGAGGTTTGGTCTGAAGGGGAATTTTTTTGAATTTGGTATCTAATGTGTATTCGGATGCTAATGCCTCTATTTTAGTAAATAACTGTGTCACCTATCTTTTCTTTAGACAGAGGAACCAAGCAGAAATGTTCTATGTCACCCTTTTATTTGATTTAGTACTAGAGCCCCTGGCCAGTAGACTCAGAGTTTTTAGTGGGTTTTAAAGTAGGCAAAGAAAATTCCCAGCTAGCTCTCTTTGCAGATGATTTATTGATGTGAGTTTCTTCTCCGGAAAAGCAAGTTGTTGAGATAGTCAGTATTTTGGAGGAGTATTGGAAGATTTCGGGATACAAGATAAATTACTCTAAGTCCAAAATCTTATGGTTTAAAAACAAACAAATACGGAACAGGTATATCCATTTATAGAGACAAAGAATTTGAAATACCTGGGTATATACCTTTCGGCAGATCCAATTAAATGGCATAGCCTAAATATATCAGTAATTCTGCAAAAGAGTGCTGATAGTTTAAATAAGTGGGATAATTTACCTCTCTCTTTGTCAGGTAGAGTGGCAGCCTTTAAAATGTTTATTTTCCCCAGAATACTATATCCTCTTAGGATGTTACCTTTGACAATAAAAAGACAAGCTCTTTTTAAATTCTAAAAAACGTTAAAGTATTTTCTCTGGAGAGGGAAAAAAGCAAGTATTAGGTTAGATAAACTCTATTTACCAATGTAAAGGGGGGCTTGGCTTTACCTAATATTAAATTATACAATCAAGCAATATTTTTGAGATGTCCCCTGGATTAGCTTGCCTGAACAGACAACTTCACAAATTGTAATATGGATGAATCAGTAAGTGCCCCGTTTTCATTGGCCTTTATTCTCCATGCATCAAACAAAGAATTAGGTTAAGAAATGTTAGTCATCTGATGCTAAGAGATATTCTTGTAGCTTTGAGGAAAATGAAGGGGAAAGGAGGGAGTTACACCATTTCAAAATATTTGCCTTTATTAGGTAACCCGAGATTTATACCTGGGGTGGGGTATTCCAAACTTGGAAAAGTAAAATAATTACCTTACTTATAACATCTGATTAATCCCCTAACCACTAAACCATATAACCTTAGTGACTTTCAAAGGATTTATAAAATCTCTAAAAAAGAAAGGCTACACTTTAGACAGGCAAAGCATTACTTACTCCAGATGATCAAGATCATACCCGATTTAGGTTACAGTCATCTATTATTGGACCGCTCTAATTAAAAAAGGCTTAATATCCTGTATGTATGGTATTTTACAAAGTATATCAGAGGAGAATATAATTAAAGTATATAATAACAGATGGGATAAAATGTCTACTTTTTTCAGTTTGGATGCTAAAATTGAGAAGAGTTTTGGGGTCATACAGGGTTTAACAGGTTCAGCCAATTTCAGAGAGTCCCAATTTAGACTTATCCAATTTGATTTACCGTAGAGTACAAAAATGGAAGGTGCAAATTTAGAATGTATGTAAGAAATGTAGAGAATCAGACCCTAATATTTTAAACTTATTAGCAACATGCCCAAAACTTTGACAACTTTGGGGTAAAGTTGAATTCCTCTTTTCATCAATTTTAAAGGAAAAAAATTAGAATTTCAGTGGATAATATACTATTTGCAAATAAAGTACCAGAATGGGGGTATAATTATAAATCTATTCAATGGGGAATTGTGTTAGTTAGATTATTGACCTTCAAAAATTGGATAAATAAGGAAATCCCCTCGATAAAACCAATAAAAGAAAGGCTAGTTAGACAGGCTCTATTGGAGGCACTTGACACTAAATTTTATAAATCTAATGGGATTAATAACTATAAGAAGACGTGGGGGAATGTTATTGAACATACAGGAAATTATTTTCAGTTAAAAAATAAACCAAATTACACCAGTATGCGACTTTGATAGTCAGGAGAAATGGGAGGGGATATAGCGTTTTTTTTTTTGTCTGTTATTGTTAGTTTAGTTGAAGCTGGGTCCATACTACTAATGATTCAGACAAGCGATACATTCTTTTTCTTTTAAAGTCTTTGAATAACCTCTACTGAAGACTCTTGTGTTAGAATCTATTAGAGGGGTAGTCAGTTTGCCCCTTCACATTTTCATGTTATATAAAAGAATTGTGTACATAAGTATAAAAATGTCAACTCTTTTTCTGATTTTGTATTTAATATTTTTCTGAAAAAATAAAATAAAAAAAAAACCTCAGGATACAGCATTATATTATGTTTTACTGATGGAAATTGATATTTCTTTCCTAAGATATAGTGAGTCCACGGCTTCATCATTTACTGTTGGGAATATCACTCCTGGCCAGCAGGAGGAGGCAAAGAGCAATACAACAAAGCTGTTAAAGGGACACTGAACCCAAATTTTTTTCCTTTTCTGATTCAGATAGAGCATGCAATTTTAAGCAACTTTCTAAATTACTCCTATTATCAAATTTTCTTCATTCTCTTGGTATCTTTATTTGAAATGCAAGAATGTAAGTTTAGATGCTGGACCATTTTTGGTGAACAACCTGGGTTGTTCTTGCCTATTGGTGGTTGGTAGATAAATTCATCCACCAATAAATAAAAGTGCTGTCCAGAGTTCTGAATAAAAAATAAAATAAAAATAAAAAAAAAGCTTAGATGCCTTTTTTTAAAATAAATATAGCAAGAGAATGAAGAAAAAATGATAATAGGAGTACATTTGAAAGTTGCTTAAAATTGCATGCTCTATCTGAATCATGAAAGAAAAAAAAGTTGGGTTCAGTATCACTTCCCTTCCCACAACCCCGTCATTCTCTTTGCCTTTGTGCATGGAGGAGGTGAAGTTTTGGTGTCTGAAGAAAATTGGATTACTTTCGCTACAGGCAAGATTTAATCTACTTTAGAAAGCCAGAGTAGGTTTACTCTGTTCTTTCCCCTTTTTCAAGGATTGGGTCTAGCCATACTCCACATTAATCTCTTCAGTAGGGCAGTGGTGGCTTTAAAGCAGTTAGGAACTTGTAAGGTGGACCTTGCTGAGTTTTCCTAACATTTTGCTGCCCTAGTATAGAAAGCCAGAGTAGGTTTACTCTGTTATTTCTTTTTTCCACAGGTCTCTGTACAGAGTGGCGTTCTTTCATACCGTGTGAGTCGTCTGACTGCCGGACGGCTAGAATACAGGCAAGTGCCTTTTGTCTTCGGGGGCTAGGAGGCTGGCACTGAAGGGGTTAAGGACCCTCTGTTTTTTATGTGGGACAAATCCTTTATGGATGGTTAAGGCAGTGGGCAGGCACATTAATTGCATGAGACTTGGAGACTTAGGGGTTAACCTCCTTCACGGCAAGGAAGGGGTTAACCATCTATGGGGCTCAGATCTATTTTTTCATATACAATACAGCAAACTCTAGTTTTCTAGATTTTTTAGTGTTTTAGAACATTTCATTAGGGTTCATTTCTACCTCATTTCTGTGTTTTTGATATGCAAGACCTTTGTATTGTTGGGAGCCCCTTTAGGTCTCATTTAGTGTTAATTTGAAGAGTTGTCTGTAAATTGAACAATGCAAGAAAAAACGGAAATTCTCCTCAATTAGTGCAAAATATCAACATTTATTCCATATATTTTCTGCTCCTGATATGGAATAAATTTTGATGATATTTTGCACTAATTGAGGAGAATTTCCGTTTTTTCTTGTATATGTTATTGTGAGCTTGGCAGTTGCTCTTGGCTGTTCTCCTCACTGGGTTTGCATGTGTTGGACAGAACTTTGTCATTTATAAATTGAACAATGACAGGGGACTGTTAGGAGAGCGCGAATGGCTCCATTCCTATGGGGCTGCGCAGGTGTTCAGTTTTTCTCCACTTTTTCGAAAGCGCATCAGGGAAACTGCAAAAGGGTACAATTGTACATTTCTCTGCTTGTCCTGCAGGAACTACTCATAATAGAGGAGAGCTTGGTCCTTCTTGTTTTAATTTTAGTCGGCGGAATGAAGTTTTCATTCATGCCAATTCTTGGCCACGCCTCCTCAATATTTAACTCTGCCTCATTCTCCGGCATGAGAACTGAGCGGAGTTTTATTGTTCTGTCTGCTTCGAATAAATTAAAGCAAACAGATGTTTTAATGGGGAGAGTTGTAAATTATTTTTCCGTTTAAGAGCAAAATTATATTTTTCTTTTCCTTGTCTTATCTGCAGAGCTTTGCTTGCAGTATGCTTATATCCAGGTACTTATTAGTAATGTTTTTTTTTGGAGAAAAAAAAACTTTCATTATGTACAGTAAATATTTAAGTATAATGGTTTCTGAATTACCTAATTAAGTTATACATATAAACTTTCCATCAATCATCATTTACCAATGTAGCCCAGTTTTCTAATATATTGTGTTTGTCAGTAAAATCACTTACTGTTCGTGCCGCAGCCGTTTCAAAATTTCTGTTAAGCTCCTCCCCTTTTTCATCATCAGTGACATCAGCATGTTCTTGTGATCTGTGTCATTTTTCTTTTCAAAACTTTTTTTTATTAAGAATCCATGATACAAATAGATCAACAGAACATGAAAATTACAATGATAATGATCACATAGTCAATCTTACAGGAAAAGATACAATGTGCGAATAGTGCATCGTGGAATCTTGTTTTAACCTTTTACTTAATCAAAGAAAACCAAACAGACCTACAATAACATTAATAATAACATCTCAGTGCTTATCTTGTTGTATAATCGAGTCTACCTGAAAACACCCTTCATGGACTGCGCTCAAACATGGACAATATCTAACTATGCATCCTGTCAAGAAAACTTTAAACATTATCAAGCGGCCTGGTTTGGGGCATATTAGATTTAATATAATTTTCCCAAGTTATTTGAAGTTCTATGAATTGTTCCCTTTTATCTTTTAAGTATGAACCATATTCCTCTAATTCTATCAAGTCTGTGACCTTGCTGCGCCACATGGCCAATGAGGGGACATCTGGAGATCTCCAATTTAATGCAATTAAAACCTTTAAGCTATTTCTCATAATTTTTAGCAGGGGTTTAAAGTGGGGCTGGGGTAGTTTAATAGATTTATTTAGCAACCAAACTAAGGGGTCCAGCGGGAGGCTGGATTGAAAGATGTGCTCTATCTCTGAGATTATTGTACGCCACAGCCAATGAATCTGGGAGCACCACCACCACATGTGACTCATTCCACTACTGACGTGTCCACACCTCCAGCAGCAGTTATTGGACTGGGGAAAGAGTTTATGGATTCTCCTGGGGGTCAGATACCAACCATGGAGAATCTTATAATTAATTTCTTTAATGGAAGCTGACATGGAGACAGATTTGGTATTGTGAAAGATATTAGTTGCTGTCTGAGGTGTGATAACGACTCCCAGTTCCCTCTCCCACATTTCTAAGGAGCGAGGGAGGTTACCTGGAGGCAGCTGGGTAATAATGTTGTAGATATGGGAGAGACAGTGCCTGACTGGTGGGGTGGATGTGTATAGTTTCTCAATGTTGGTAAGCGGTCGTAGCATGTTCAGACGCTGTGGGTGTGTTGTGATATAATGGTGTACCCTTCTGTATGAGAACCAATTACTGGCCCAGTTGTGACCTGAGTCCAGCAATAGCTCCTGTGTATTTATCTGCTCGTTATTGGTTAGGGACCAGAGTGGAATATCGAAGTCTTTATGGTGTGTCCCTGTACCTCCCGCTAGGGATATCAGGGTAAACTCGCTATTATGAAGGAGTGATGTTAAAGGACCTGGACAAGAGGATATATATGGGTTTGACCTGTTAGTGGAATCCCATATTCTCAGTGTTTCTTGTGTGATCGGGTTATTGATTAGTTTGTGTAATACCTGGAAGCCTGGGTTCCAACATAAGGAGGGGAGATTAAAGTCCGGGTTGAGATTGTCTTCCAATGAGACCCATCTTTTGTGATCCCCGTGAATCCTCCAATCGAGAACTCTCTGGAGAAAAATAGATCTCCGGTATGAGTCAATATCAGGGACTCCCAGACCCCCTTGAGTTGTGGAGCGAGACATTACGAGTTTATTTATTCTAGGGGGACGTCTGTTCCAGATGAACGAGCTAAACAACTGTTGCATCTGTGGTATATATGTGCTAGGGAGTTGTATAGGAAGGGTCTGCAATCTGCATGATATATAAAAAAAGACAGAGAGTAGTGACAGCAAGGATATTTATTCGTGAGACAGCAGGACAAACAGCAACGTTTCGAGACTTCTGTCTCTTTGTCAAGCTAATGTGTACAATAAACTAAAACACCTTATATAGCAATCTACCACCAGGTGGCGCTAAAAATACAGGTAAAAATTAACCTCTTATATACTAAATGTATTTATCATATAACACGTATAAATTATGTACAAAAATTTTTTTCTATAAGTATCGTTTCAATATATTTCACAGATTTACAATTGAATTTAAAAATGTACAAAATTTAAAGTGTAGTGTACAAAGATTACTCAGAAATGGATCCCTAGATATTTACTAGAAAGTTTACAATACAAAATTTATAGTGCAATATTGAATTCTGAATAAATTAACAGTAGTTTTTTTATAAAGATATTTTTAAATTTTTAAATTTTTAATTTTAAATTTGTCAAATTCTAGAATTCAAACTCTAGGATGATTTCCCTATAGAAACACTGATAAATCCCAGTCCTTATTCATACCATTGGGATACATTGTACCCAATTCATGAATCCAGAATGCTTCACGCTGTTTTAGCATTTTCTCTCTGTCCCCACCTCTACGTAATTTTGGGACATGATCAATGATCTGAAAACGAAGTTGATTTATGGCATGTTTTTTATCTAAAAAATGTTCTGCGACTGGAGCTTTAAGATTCCAAAAAGCCAACTATTAAGAGTCAGACGTATTGTCTCTGACCCTAATATAGTAGAGGCTAGATTGGAAGATATGGGTAAAAGGTTTATTGAGCGAGGCTACCCACCAACCTTAATTAAAAAGGAAATTAGATCTATTTTGTCTACTCCTAGAGAAAGTTTGTTACAAACTACAAATAAGAGAAAGGAGACTGACAAAGATAGCAGATTAGCCTTTGTCTCAGAATTTTCGAGTCTCAGTCCGGCAATACAAAAAATAGTGAGGAAACATTGGAATATATTAAGTGAATGTAACCCTAACATTCTAGAATTCCAGAAACCACCTATGCCCGCATATAAACGAAGCAAAAATCTCCATGATCACTTAATTAAGGCAGATATAGGATCTAGAAAAACTATGAACCAAAGATATATAACTACTAACAGATGTGGTTCATATGCATGCCTAAATTGTTCATGTTGTGGAAATTTAATTAAAGGCCCAGTGTTCCACCACCCATGTAATGGTAAAAAATATTACATTAGGGGATACTATACCTGCAACACTGATTATGTAATTTATCTAATTAAATGTCCCTGTGGGCGGAGCTATATTGGAGAGACAACAAGGTGCATACGTGATAGAATTATAGAGCATAAAAGTTCTATAAGAACTAAAAATCTTAAAGCTCCAGTCGCAGAACATTTTTTAGATAAAAAACATGCCATAAATCAACTTCGTTTTCAGATCATTGATCATGTCCCAAAATTACGTAGAGGTGGGGACAGAGAGAAAATGCTAAAACAGCGTGAAGCATTCTGGATTCATGAATTGGGTACAATGTATCCCAATGGTATGAATAAGGACTGGGATTTATCAGTGTTTCTATAGGGAAATCATCCTAGAGTTTGAATTCTAGAATTTGACAAATTTAAAATTAAAAATTTAAAAATTTAAAAATATCTTTATAAAAAAACTACTGTTAATTTATTCAGAATTCAATATTGCACTATAAATTTTGTATTGTAAACTTTCTAGTAAATATCTAGGGATCCATTTCTGAGTAATCTTTGTACACTACACTTTAAATTTTGTACATTTTTAAATTCAATTGTAAATCTGTGAAATATATTGAAACGATACTTATAGAAAAAAATTTTTGTACATAATTTATACGTGTTATATGATAAATACATTTAGTATATAAGAGGTTAATTTTTACCTGTATTTTTAGCGCCACCTGGTGGTAGATTGCTATATAAGGTGTTTTAGTTTATTGTACACATTAGCTTGACAAAGAGACAGAAGTCTCGAAACGTTGCTGTTTGTCCTGCTGTCTCACGAATAAATATCCTTGCTGTCACTACTCTCTGTCTTTTTTGGTATCACTGTCTTGACCTTGGAAGCAGGTCATTGTGACTTTGCAGGATAGCACCTATGTGCTGGACTTTGTTCTATTTCTTTATCTGCATGATATATAGCAGTCTCGGGAAGATGTTCATTTTAATTGTATTTATCCTCCCTAACCAGGATAAACGGTTCCTAGTCCAGGACGAGAGGTCCCGTGTTAAGGCAGTTTTAATAGCTGTATAGTTCAGCTTGAACAATGATTCAAAATTATCTGCTAAGTGGATCCCCAAATATTTTAGGGAATCTTTATTCCAGTTAAATGGGCATATTTTAGAGATCATGTTTACCATTAGGGGGCTGATAGCTACTCCTAACATCTCAGATTTGTTTTGGTTAATTTTGTAATTAGAAAGGTCATGGAATGTCTCTAACTCCACAAGTAGGTGTGGGATTGATTCGACTGGGGTCGTTAAGGAGAACAGGACGTCATCCGCGAAGAGTGACATCTTGTATTCTTCACCCCCCACAACTAGGCCTTGGATGCTTCTGTTGGATCTAATTTTGGTCGCCAAAGTTTCAATAAGGCATGTGAAAAGTAGAGGGGATAGGGGACAGCCCTGCCTAGTGCCATTTGTGATCTGGAGTGGGGATGATAGGATTCCGTTAAGGGCAATTCTGGCACTCGGTTTGTTATATAACGCAAGGATTCTATGTAATGTCTTATCACCAAAACCAAAAGCCCACAACGTTGCTGCCAGAAAAGGCCATCCTACTCTGTCGAAGGCCTTCTCTGCGTCTGTGGAAATCCAAAGTGTGGGAATAAGATTCGTCCTAGCATACCACAGTAGATGCCTATTACGCACTGTGTTGTCTCTTGCTTCTCGGAATGGTATGAAGCCAACCTGGTCTCGATGAATGATATGGGGCAAGATTAAATTGAGTCTGTTAGCAATGATTTTGGCAAAAAGTTTTATATCCGTATTCAGAAGGGAAATCGGTCTATAGTTGGAAATGGATACGGCGGATTTGTTTGGCTTTGGAATCAGTGCAATATTGGCTTGTAGGGCAGATGGGGGGAAGGATTTATCTTGGTCTATGCTTTGGAAGTAAGCCAGGAGATGTGGTGTCAAAACATCCCTGAAGGTTGTGTAATAGGTATTACTAAATCCGCCTGGGCCTGGGGATTTACCCGATTTCAATGATTTTATGGCTAGTTTAATCTCTTCTGCAGAGATGGGAGCGTCTAGGTTGGTCCTCTGTTCTTCACTAATTTGGGGTAAGTTTAGTTGTGATAGGTAACCTTGAATAGCAGCATTCGTTAGGGGAGGTGTGCCTGAGGTCAGGTTGTAAAGTGAACTGTAATAGTGTTTGAAGCTGTCTGCTATGTCATTAGATGTGTGCCAGTCTTGCCCCTTTTCGTCTTTGATGTGTAGGATGTATCTACTGAGAGTTTTCTTCCTGAGCTGTCTGGCCAGGAGCCTGCCCTGTTTGTTAGCACCTTCATAATATGTTTTTTTCAGGAACAAAGCATTACGTTTGGCTTCCCTTCCCAGGCAGCAATTGAACTGTTGCTGTTTATGTTCTAAACTGTCCAGGAGGGATCGGTCTTTTGGGAACAGTTTGTGTATTTCTTGAAGTTTGTTTAAGTCTGTGAGTAGGGAGGTCAGATAGTATTGTTGTTGTTTTGTCCTGGTTGCCTTTAAGGCAATCAGTTCGCCCCTGAGGACACACTTATGAGCGTTCCAAATATGTTGCTGGCAAATATCTGGGGTGTTGTTGGTTCTAAAGTAGTCTTCAATAGACTTAGTTAAGTTAATCCTAACCAGTGGGTCCTTTAGAAGGGATTCGTCTAGTCTCCATGATCGTGATTTGTTGGCGTCTATGGGAAGGTTAAATGTACAGCTGACCATAGCATGGTCAGACCACGTTACGGGATATATTTCAGAGCAACGGGCATGGATTAAGCTGGTAACATCTGTTAGTATGTAGTCTATTCTAGAATAACTTTGATGTGGATGAGAGTAAAAAGTGAAATCTTTATCGTGTGGGTGGTGGAGCCGCCAGATATCATGTATGGCCAGGGTGGTTAGCTTGGATTAATTTTAAGGTTTTGGTGGGAATAGCTGACTTGCCAGAAAAGCAGTCTAGTATAGGATCTAGGGCAGCGTTGAAGTCTCCTCCTACAATCATGCTACCCCTGGGTGACTCTAAAAGTTTATTGCATAACTTGTGGAAGAAACTAGGGGCATCCGAGCTAGGGGCATAAATGTTAACTAAGGTTATAAGTTTACTGTTCAGTAGCCCTGAAACAATTAAGTACCTTCCCATTTTGTCCTTATCTATTGATGTGACCTGAAGGGGAAAATTCTTATTAATCATTATATAGACACCATTACGTTTTGAGCTGTCGGAGGAGAAGTATGTTATACCAAATTTCTTGAAAGAAGCACAAGGTTCCCGCCCCCTTTTGAAGTGGGTCTCTTGCAGCATTACGATATCACATTTAAGTCTCTTATAATCCCCTAAAAGCAATAGTTCTCTTTTGCGGGATATTAAGCCCCTTGACATTGTGGGAAAGAATTTTGTATTCAGACCTATCCATCTGTATTAATAAGTTTGTGGTTATATAAGGTTACATACGACAAGCACAGTTCTAACAGGCATTCCAAAGCAGACTTAAAAATTATCTCATAAAAAGCATGAAACGTAACAAGAATTGCATGAATAAGCATGATAAAAGAATATAAACAAAAACTCTTAACTAAACCAACATAAAGTGTATTTTTAGAACTATACACCATAATCGGGGAGTGACTGGTGTTGCATAAGGCTCTGATATACTTTACATATCTTATGGTGGAGTGTCAGGTGGGGACCTGTAACAGGACAAAGGGAGCAGGAGGGGGAGGAGGGAAGGAGGGGAAGAGAGGTGGGAGGGAAAGAGTCGCAGACAGAAATGAGAAGTTTTAGGGTTAGAGAATTAAGGCTGAGCTGGTTATAGTCATGGCATCATTGTGACTTAGCATTAATAATAATTGGTCTAAATACATTCTATAAGAAGTATATAATACTATGTATCGCCCAGTGATCATGGAGAAAGTCCAGGTACCTGTGGAAAAAACTAAGTAAGAGAGGGAGGTGGAGGGTAGGTAACACTGATCAGTAGGACTGCAATAATAGCGATACCACAACCAAACCGACAGCTGTTGAAACACAAATTAAAATCTTACCCTATTACCCAAGGCCAAGGGCAGTCCAGAGACAGTTAAATAGAGGCCAGGGAGGGTACCCTAGCACAATCAATTGTGTCCAGTGGTTGGGAGTAGAAATCTGGTGCTTATTGCCAGAAATTATGACTGTGAGGGGTTCTGTAATCCTGAAGGACCTGCGGGTGTAGTGTCAGTTTTCCTTCTCTTGGAGTGAACTTTGTTCCATTGAGAGCGCTGCTCCTTAGGGTTGTCCCCAACTCTGTCTGACTGCTTTGAAGCGGTCGCAAGGACATCCTCATCCGGAGGCTCGATGATGATATTCAATTTCTTGGACACGCTGTCTAGGTCCTGGAAAGATTTACATATGATTTGTGAGCCATTGTGGGTAATGATCAGACTGAATGGGTATGCCCATCGATATTTGATATTCTGATCTTGTAAGGCCTTGGTGAGAAATCTGACCTCCCTCCTCCTTTGGATAGTTTGTGGGCAGAGGTCTTGAAAAATTTGTAAAGTGTGATCTTTGAAGGATATGGAACGGCTGGATCTCGCCGTTTGCCAGATTTCCTCTTTGGTGGTAAATCTGAGGAATCTCATAATCACATCTCTGGGTGGGGCGGGAGGCTTGGGTGGTGGTCTTAGCGCTCTATGGATCCGCTCAATTTCATCATTTTGTAATGGAGATGATCTGGGATTTAAGAAGTGAAATAGATCTGTGACATAGGATTTTAGCTGCTCTGAGGAGACTTCTTCAGGTATACCTCTGATCCTGAGGTTGTTCCGTCTCCCATGGTTGTCAAGATCCTCAAGTTTTTCTTGCAGGGCCTGTACCATGGAGTCTTGTATTGAGAGTTGCTGGGTGTTAGAACTAACCATGGAATTGAGCGCCTCCTGGCCCTCTTCTATGTAGTCAAGCCTGGAGCTCATATAATTTAAGTCCTTCTTTAAATCCCTCATTTCGCCTTTTATAAAGGATTTCAACGATTCAAAATCAGATTTGGAGGGAAGATCTGCTATTTGCGATGGTAGGGTCAGTAGGGATTTATATTGAAAGGGTATTTGTTCTGTCTGCATCTCTGTGGGAGGTTGATCTTGCGACAGAGAGGGTTCTGTGTGACTGATATCAGATGACTGGAAAAAGGCAGACACTGACGGTGTAGATGTGATTGGTTTATTATTTTTATCTATTTTAGGACCTTTGCGTTGAGACATCTTGAACTGTGAAGTGCGATTACCTCTGAGTCCCCAGGGTCACACACCACTTCTAGGAAAGGTGAATAAAACAGACCTTTTCCGGCTTTTATTGGCCCTTGTACTTTGAGGTGTAAGAAATCACTGTATGGAGCAATGTAGCTCTTTTTCTCTTTTTAGGTCAGGAGCTTCTAGGCCCCAGGGAATAAGGCTGCTTGAGTAAAAAGTCTTAATCCTCTGTGCTAAGCAGGAAAATTGGCAACAGTAAGCATACAGCACAGGATTATCCTGGGTCTTATGGGTTTATCCCCTACTGGGGCTATAAGTTCATAGGCAGGGTATGAGTAATCAGGCCGTTGTGAAAGTGACCCCTTTGTGCTGCATATCAAGGCTATAAAATTGCTCCTAACTAGCTCCTGATAATATGTAGGGCCTTTGTGTGTAATGTCTCTTAGCCTGTGGCCTGCGGAATACCCCAGGAGCAATCTCACCTAGGCAGGGTCTCCAGTCATAGTGATCTCCTCTCCGGATCCTCTAGACTGCATGTATGCTGCGTGGATGCGGCTGGGCCTAATCATCGGCGGGCATTTGCAAGTGCGCCTCCCTGACCCTCTCGGTCTGTCTTGCGGTTTCAGGGACCGGAGACCTATGCGTGCGTGCTGTTGTTGGATCTCGGCTGTGAGGAGCCCCGGGTGTTGAATGCGAGGTGAGGCCCAATCCAAGATGGCGACCGGGCTTTTATGGCAGGTTAGGTCTCTTTCTGTGCGGGTGTGGAGGGAGGGAGGAATAGGACAAGATGAGGGTTCCGGGGTGCTCCCTGGCTCAAAAGAGTAGTTAGAGGGTCAATTGTGTACAAATTAAGGTCCCCATGAAGACAGCTCCTAATCGATTAGCGGCAACAGCTCCGGAGCTTCAGTTAAAAGCAGCCATGTCCCAGCACAGCTCGGCTCCGCCCCAATCCGTGTCATTTTTCTATTGTCCTCTTAACCCATTTTTGAGCAACGTTCAAACGTTCCCCTTCAATACAATAGGCGCATTGAGCATGTGTAAAAGCCGGTTACAAGGATAGATTGCCTATCCTCTTCCCCCATGGGAGTAAACAGAAGTTCGTCTAATATTTTTCTCTTTATCCTCCCATCCAATGGTCTTTTTTTTCTCCTTAGCTCTTCACAAGCTTCTTCTCAGTAACAAATCTCTAGGCACTTAATACACAGAGAGAAATTCTGCACCACTATGAGAGACTCCATCCATCCCAGGTCCAGCACAATGTGTCATCATCTCACACTAGAGCTGCAACAACTAATCGTCATAATCGATTATGAAAATAGTTGTCAACGAATCTCATAATCGATTAATCGATTAGTTGGTTTGCAATTAGTTGGTCTGTGCACAACACCAGCTGCTTCACTCCAATGAACTCCTGCATATGGTATTGTATTTTATGGTTATGTCCTTAGCCTAAAGGACGTCTACAGACATCTACTTTTCACTTTTTCAGGACAGTATACGTTTACAACTACCCCTGGCTTACGTGCAACCCAGATATAATAGGAGTCATTTGGATTGTTTATATTAAATCTGGTGATTTGGAACTATGCTTTGCATGATATAGTGCTGAGCTTGTTATTTACACCTTGCCCCTATATTGATGGGAGTTATTTAAATTGATGTGCACTATTATCTGTTTGCACAATTATTAGCATATTTCTTGCTATTGCTGATTATATGTACTGTATAAATAAATGTTTAAGGCTTTGTCCTGTTATTGATATAAAGTCCTTAGAGCTTTTGATTTTTTTTTTTTTAATAAATTGTGATATGTACCAGATTCAACCTTTAAAAGTATATATTCGTTATTTTTAGAGTGGACTAGATATTTCCCCTAACCTTATAGCTGGTTATTCACCATTGCATATAGATATTCAAGATATTTTTATGTTAGAATGAAGTCAAGGGTTACTTTATTGAAAGGCCCCTTGCCAAGGTAGAAAACACTTAGCATTGGTGAAGAGCTAACAAAGATAAATATCCTACTTTGGTGAAATTGGCAAAACCCTACTTATACACCTCAACAGCCTTTTCTCTGCTGCAGGAAATATAGCTGCAAACAGAGAACCAGCCTTAGCCAGAAGCATGTGGACATGTTGAGATGTTTGCATTTCAATGCAAAGTTTCTGAAAGAGTGAATAACAGAATGTTATTAACAGTGATAGTCTAACTCTTTCTAGTTCTACCTCTTTCAAACAGTTTGTGGTTTTGTTTAATTATAAAACTGTGCTCTGCTGCTTAAAAATTGAAGAAACGGTTGTGTTAATGTAAAGTTTTAGTCTGAAGTTTATATTTGTAACACTCATTATGTGGATTTTATTTAAAACATAGAAAACTATTATTGATTCTCTTTTTATCCGATTAGTCGATTAAACGAAAAAATAATCGGCCGATTAATCGATTATGAAAATAATCTTTAGTTGCAGCCCTATCTCACTCCTCACAAAAACTAAGACTCTATGCAACATGCTGTTTGTTTTCATTGGCCAGCGATGCTTTGTGGTCCCTGTCTATGTTAACCCACTGGATGATAGAATACTACTATGTCTTTAGCTGTCTATGTCAAGCAAATCTATCTACATATCTCTGTTTCTCAACCCCTTTCCCTCTCTCTTCGTGCTGCTGATTCTGCTGGATTGCCTTCAAGCACACCTTGGCCTGACAGGTAGTGTGTGAGAAGAGGAGGCTTCTATATGGCTTGGATGGGAGGCACACTCTGTATTCTTTTCCTTGGGCTCAGAGCTCATCTGTGATTGGGCAGCCTGGTGTTTGTATTTGTGCATGTATGTTTGTAGTGTGTGTGAGTGACTAGAAGAAAGACAACTTGGGTTTGTGTATGTATATGTGTTAAGTGTGACAATGGTTTCCCACCTTCTCTTTCTTCAAAAAAATGCAGTCAAAATGTTTGCCATATTATGTAAAACAAACTAATTGATGCATCCAAGAAAAACATTCTCCCTCTGTTAATCCCAAATGATTCACTAAATTGGTTGCTTTTCAAACTATGGCCTTGCTTCCATTGAGTCGTTAAAAATGGAGCCGTAAGCTACCGAAGCGTCCGACAGCTAAAAGTAATTTACGGCTCCATTTTAGTACCAGGTTTCCATTGAAAAGATTAGCATGTTGCGCACAGTCGCTCTTTTCGTGTAGCTGTAAGTTAACGTTGTGTTAACACTTCCATCTGACGTCGGATTTCTTGAAAATCGATTAGTTGCTAAGGTAACCCGACCTTACGCTATAGAATTTACGTTTAACGTCCGTGCTTCTTACCTGTGATCGCCTCTCAAGAAAAATAGAGATATACTTATCCATATTTTTAATAATCAAATATTATTTTTTAATATAATTATATTTTCCACTTCATAAATATAAGTAATATGTATTGCTGCCCTAGGCATAGGTCTAGTTTGCATTCTGTAGATATGTTCTTGCATATATTATTATATTTAAATATATACTGATATTTCTATTAGAATATAAGTTTAACTATTCCTATACATGAGACAACAATAAAAATTACTTATAACAATTTATTTCTACATTAAAACACTTGCATTATTTGCAAGTTTTATAATTTCAATAGAAAATAGGTCTCAAAAAGCACAATTTTCCTCTTTTACACCTAGTTGAGCTGGGTGTAATATTTCTCAATGTATTGACAGCCTCCGATAGTATATTAACGGTTTGCGCTTTCATTGGAAACCTGGTATAATTTATCGATTAACGGCTTCTATTACTTTCTATGGGACGCAAACATTTTTTCGGCAGCCGGAGTCCAGCTGCCGATATTGAGGTATAACGCGCCATTGGAAACAGTCGATAAACGATATTGCTTTCGACAGCATATTTAACGGTTTGCGAGTGCACGCAAACTGAATTACGACTCAATGGAAGCGAGGCCTATGTGAATCAGCTCAATAAAATAATTCAGAGAATTGATGTTGTTTCTTACTGGCTAATTATTTGACTTTTAATTGACTCTAAAGAATTATGAAGAGTAATATTTGACTATAGCAATATATCTTAAATTAGTTATCTATGCGATTTACACATCTGCAAAAATGAATTGTAATTTGGGACATAAAATCCAAATGATGTGTTTTTATTAAATTTACTGTAATATTTTAATACTGTTAAAAACAAAATGATTCTATCAAAACACAAAGGAAACCAGCACAGAATGAGTTACAGTTTGCAGAGCATTGCAGTACTGTTTAGGGTTAAACACTTCAAGCCTTTGCAGCACCAGAGCTATGACATTCAATAAGTTGCCAGTCACTGCATATCATCTTTCTATGCTCCTCCTAACCGGCTTTTGCGCATTGTTCAAACGTTCCCCTTCAATACAATAGGCGCATTGTGCATGCTCTAAAGCCGGTTACGAGGATAGAAAAATTACACGGATCACAAGAACATGCTGATGTCACTGATGACAAAAAAGGGGAGGGGCTTAACGGACATTTTGAAACGGCTGCGGCGCAAACAGTAAGTGATTTTACGGACAAACACAATATATTAGAAAACTGGGCTACATTGGTAAATGATGATTGATGGAAAGTTTATATGTATAACTTAAAACGTTTTTTGGGTTGACTGTCCCTTTAAATAAGGGGCTTATGTTCTGGGTTGAAACAGTAGTCTGTTCCTAGGAACAAATATTTATTGGATTGAGGAACATATTGTTTTTATTAAGCTCAACTGTCCCTCTTATTTAGAATATATCTTTTAAAGATATTGGAGCCTTTTGCCTCTAAGAATAAGTTTAGACAGTTTAAATGTCTATATTTTCTGTACCACTATGTTAGCTAAAGCTATTGATTGTACAGATCAAGCTGAGCCTTATGTCTCCCAGGATGATGCTGTTCAGGCTATGCCACAGCTTTCTCCTTAAATGTCCCAAGCCTCTTTGGCATCACATGCAGTGCCCTGCGGTTCCTCTCAATCTCCTGGAGGAGTATATTTGCTTACAGATTTTGCAGCTCAGGTATCCTCTGCAATATCTGCGGCTTTGTCTGTTTTTCCTTACCTACAGGGAAAAGGCAAGAGGACATTAAAAGTTTCAGAAATTAAGGTTTCTGCAACACATTCTGCTACACAGGTTGATCTCTCTCCTAAGTTTGGTGAGGAGGTTTCGCCGGTAGTTTGAGGGAGAAATCTCAGATTTGGACAGTTTAATTCCTTCATCTGATGCTGAAGTAATCTCCTTCAGATATAAGCTTCAACACCTCGTTATTGTTAAAGGGCCAGTATACACTCATTTTCATATAACTGCATGTAATAGACACTACTATAAAGGTTAAGATGCACAGATACCGATATAAAAATACAGTATAAAACTGTTTAAAAATTAATTAGAAGCTCTCAGTTTAGCTCTGTTGAAAAAGGTAGTTGAAAAACCCACTGCAAGTGGGAAATAAGACACCCCCCTCCCCCTTCTTTTGCATATGAAAAGACCCTTTACACAGACAGGAGCAAGCTGGAGTAGGTAGCTGACGGTATCCTCAGAAAACTTTGGGGCTTGGTTAGGAGTCTGAAAATCAGAGCAATGTTATTTAAAAATAAGCAAAACTATACATTCAAACAAAAAAAACTTTATGGGCTATATAAATAGATCATCTACAAAACATTTATGCAAAGAAAAAATGAATGTATAATGTCCCTTTAAAAGGAGGTTTTGGCTACTTGGATAACATTGATAACCTTGTCATTGTCAACCCTTGGAAGTTTAGTACACTTATCTCTGTGATGTTCCTTCCTTTGAGGAAGTGTTTCTAGGCATGCTATGGAATTTTTCCAGGAATAGAAGAAGCTAGAGATACCTTTCTCCTTGTCTCCCATCCTTTAAAGGATTTTCCTGTCGCTGACTCCATTAATTTGCACGGTGCCTTAAGTAGAAGGGAGCATTTATACTATGGCTCAGAGAACTTTGATTCCTATAGAGGATAGCTGCTCCTCTGCGAGTCCATAGATAAGAAGCTGGAGGTTTCTTGATTATCTAGAGCAATGCCTGGTCTATTTTAGACTTGCTGTTATAGCCCGCGGGGCATTGTGGCTGAAACCTTGGTCAGCTGAGCAGCCTACCTGTGGCTTAGTGGCATAGCCTAGGCTTTATAACTCTGCAGCTTCTATCTCCAATTTGACTAAGGGCATGTATCTTCTGTGACCATATCTGGATTATATTAATGTTCCAACAAGTCCAAGCTTCTGGCGCTTCCTTTCAAGGGTGAGACCTTGTTTGGATCTGGCCTCTGACTTTGTGGGTGGCAAAAAGGTATTTTGCTACCACACATCAATCGGAATAGACTAGAGGAAAGTCTACCTTTCCCTTTTTTCTGCAGGGACAGTCCAGTCTTTTGGAATCCCAACAAGTCTTGGTCCAGGGGGTAGCAATCTAAGATTTCCTCCCAGGGGCAGTTTTCTCCTTTCTTGAGTATCTGCAGACCAGGTATGATGAGAGGCATTCTTGAACTGGGTTCAGGACCTTCCTCTCTGGGAGTGATAGTTCCAGTTCCATTCAGGGAACTGGGTCTAGGTACTTATCGCAAGTATTCTTGGAGTACAGTTCTTCAAAGTAGTATCCTTTCGTGGGGGGAGGAGCTAACCGCCATTGTGAGAGGGTGCGTGTTCCAGGAGCTCCACAAAGATTTTCTACAAAGCTGAATTATTAGAGGTTATTTTCTCCTCAAAAGCTCTTAAACTACTTGGACACTAAATCTAGAACCAGCTCATTATAGAAGTAACTTTTTGTGAGTTCCGGAACCTTCTAGCTGACTTTGAGCGTACCATGTGCCGACGACTCAACCACCTCATTTTAATGGTGGAGGGAGAGGGAGCTTGATGGAGGTCGGGTGGAGTGAGATCTGAAACGCTCCCCGACAAATCACTGCCCATGAAGTTTTCTAACCGGAGCTCATTGCCGGTGAAGCACTGGCGGCCATTTGCGGATCTCATGGAAAAGCGGAGAAGCTGTGAGGACCTACCCCCTTACACTTACATAGACAGCCCAATTGGCCTGGCTGTCCCCTGGACATCTCAGGTTAAAGCGCACCGGCAAGCGTGGTATCCCGATAAAGGCCCAGATGAAATAACCAGCGCACAACAATGCGAGACGGCCATGTGGGGCCGAGGGCTTTACGTTACCTGCGACGACAAAACAGGACCAGATCCTGCTTCCGGCTGCTGTTGCAGGAGTTGTGGCTAGTCATCCGGAGTGTGGTGCGAGCTTCATAGTTTCGAAAAGTGTAACGACACCTGGCCCGCAGCCTGTTACAGTAACTGAGGACTGTTCACTCTGGACAGACCCAATGGCTGCCATAAGAAGTCCTTTGCTCTTCAGGCCCGCAATTCAATTAATGGCCGAAAATAACCTGATTGTTGGTCGAGTAGCCTGTTCACTAGCTTGTAGGCAAGGAGTGGGTTGAACAGAGAAACACTGGAAGTGGATTTATGCTTGCAGGACATTAAGGCTATGCTAATGTTGATGTCTAGGGGCTTAAATCTCACAACTTACTTGAGCCATGATACTGAATGCTATGCAATGTTTTTATGAAGCACCTAAGCTGATTTAGTATTGCATACTCAGTTCTGGACAGCACGTCAAGGAAACACTATTTAGTAATTACACTTATGTTTAAAGTCTCACCATATTGTAGTTGAATTTAAAGAATCTGTATTTAAGATGAGTAGTATCTAAATGTGGGCAGATTGTGTAACTGACTCCTCTTTATATGCAAGGAGTTACATTAGTACTCATACAGACTAAATATTGTGCAGTAAAGCCCTGTTTTATTAGGTGTAGCTGAAATGGGGGCTTAATGTTAATAGTTAGGAATGTTAAGACTTTTCAGTATTTTTACTGCCTTTATATATCACCTGCAATTATTGTATATTTTATCACATGTTAAGTGGAAGATACGAATAGTGGGCTGAGGAACTAACTGGAGATGCGTATCTAACACTTTGGGAGATATGTCCCTTACCTAGTTTATACCACATTTAGCTAACAACCCAGTCAACTTTCGCTTTGTATAAATAACCATATGCTAGCTTCAATGCCCCTAGAGTCTTTCTTATGTGACACTTTGAGGCACCTGCCTGCACGTCATACAAAGAGTGAAATGTTCCCTAGCATTATTGCAATCCCCTTCAAAAACTGTGTATTCTCCTGTTTGTGTTAGAGCGCATTTTTGATATGAGTATATTTAAATGTACAATTTCTTTAATGAAGGGAATGTCATTACCAGATCTCGATCCGCCCCCCGCACATTTGTGTGGTAAAGGATAAACAAGATATCCTTCATACTCCCCTTTTAGCAGAGTTAAGCAGTCTCTGCTCTGTCCGTAGAGCCTTAACATAGATTGTACCTATAGTAGGGTAAAGATGGCTCATCGGATCTTATTAAAGAAAGTTCAAGTACGAATATTCTTATGTGTCTCAAAATACTTACTAGACAGGTCTGGATAACCTACATGAGCATAATATATAGCCCTAGAATTGTCTCTGGTGAGGAATCACAGCATTTAATGATAGACCTAACTATGGGTTTGCCCCAGGATAGCATTGTCTATATCCCATTTTAGAGGTGGGAGAGGTCCTGGTCTTTTGTATATAATTCCCTGTCAAAGTGCATTTGAACTTAAGCATGTGTGAGTCCTTATAAGCCATATTATAGCTGATCTCTAGCAAATCTTCTGTGGGGTTATCTAATTTTCTGTTATTATATGATCCATCTAACTAAGTCCCACCATAAACTGAATATCTATAAGGGCTTAATATGATTCCATGTATTGACCTTGGATGCCTACCTAATGTTACCTACTTTCCAGTTATGCCAGACTTGTATAATTGTTTCTGTGAATTCTAAGCGATAGATATCTATAGGCCCAAAAGCGGTCTATATCTTACTAATCCCCTCAGTTAGTGTGAGGTGTAATCGAGGGTCCAAAAGCGGCCTGAGCAATTATGGAGGGGCAAAAATAGAGGGTGGTGGAGAGATTGCTCCACAGTTTGCCTACTATACTGTGAGATATTCATGCTAGTTGCTTTATGTGTATATGTTCATTGAGTAACCTGTATGTTGTTTACTTTATTACCCTCAATAAAAAATAAATATAAAAAAAAAAAAAGTAGTATCCTTTCTCCTTTGATTCAAGAGGGTCTGTTCATGAAGAACATAGCCCTGAAGGATGTGTATCTTCTTGTTGAATTGCAGGGGTGCCCTCCTGGACAATATATGTTTAAGGGCTCATCTCTTCTTCTTCGAGCAAACTCTTTTTCAAGAGTTTTGGTCCTTCTATGTTCTCATGGATGGGAAATTAATCTTGGATAGAGTTCCCTTGTTCCAACTACAAGGTTGAATTCTTTGGGAACTTTATTAGATTCTCTATCTATGAGAATATTTCTAGCGGAGGTCAGACAATCAAAATATGTCTTCCTCTTACCTCTCTCTACAGTCTACGGTTCGGCCAACAGCAAGCTATAGTGGCCGGTAGATAGTTTAGCCTTCTTGTAACCAGAGGGTTGGGAGTTTGAATCCAGCTGTAGCCGATTTCCCCTTCATCTTTCAGTGGCACAATGTATGGAGGTAATTGGTCTGAGGGTCCCAGGGACATATTCCCTTTATGAGTCCATTTGAGAGCTCTGCAGTAATGCATGCCCTGTCAATGGAGCAGGAACATTCGGATCTCTCTGAGGATAGATCTGGTTCAGCTTTAAGAGTCTCTTTTCCATGTTGGTTTCTCAGGGGTATCTGTCTCAGAGCTCAAATTTCTGGAGACATTCCTGGGTGATTGTGACCATGGACACCAGTCTGGAACTCATTAAAGGCGCTAGGACTTTGGACTAAAGAGGAGTCTGTTCTCCCCATCAACTCTTTGGAGTGGAGAGCAATTTTTAATGCTCTGAGGGTTTGTCCTCAGTTATCCTTACTCGGGTTATCAGGTTCCAGTCGGACTATATCACCTCAGTGGCTCAGAGGAACTTGGAGTTCTTTAGCCATGTAGGAGGTGGCTCGACTTTGTTCAGTGGGCGGTAGCTCACAATGTCTGTCTATCTTCTATCCACATTCAAGGAGTGGTCATCAGGGAAGAGGACTTCCTGAGCAGACAAGATTTTCATCCCCGGGGTGTGGGTTCTCTATCCAGAGGTGGTCTCCAAGTTAACCCTCAAATGGGGGGGTTGGAGTTGTATCTGATTGCAGCTCAGTAGAATTCCTTCATCCAGATCTCGTTTCTCAGAAGCCGAGTGCTTGGAGACGAAACGCTTAGTTCTGTCATTGAGACCATGATTCAGACCCGCAAGTTTGTTACTAGAAAGATTTATCATAAGGTATGATGTATATACCTTAATTGGTGTGAATCCAAGGGCTACTCTTGGAGTAGGGTCAAGATTCCTAGGATTTGTTCTTTCTCCAGGAAGGTCTGGAGAAGGGTTTGTCAATGAGTACCCTGAAGGGTCAGATTTCTGCGTTCTGTTTTACTACATAAGCGTCTGGCGGACGTGCCAGATGTGCAATCTTTTTGTCAGGTCTTACTCAGAATCAGACCTGTGTTTAAGTCTGTTGCTCCTCCTTGCAGTCTTAACCTTGTTCTTAAAGTTTTGCAGCAGGCTTCGTTGTTTGAGCCATTGCATTCCATAGATATTGTTGTTATCTTGGAAGGTTTCGTTTCTTATCGCTATCTCTTCTGCTCAGAGAGTCTCGGAACTCAGCCCTGTAGTATGATTTGCCTTATCTTATCTTACATGGTGATGAGGTGGTCCTTCGTACTAAGTTAAGGTTTCATTCCTAAAGGAATGTTTGTTGCACAACTTGGATGTTGTGTGTGCTTTTAAATTCTACGTACAGGCGACTAAGGATTTTGGTCAGTCTTCTGCCCTGTTTGTTTCTCTGGGAAACATAAAGGTCAGAAAGCTACTGCTACTTCTCTTTCTTTCTGGCTGAGAAGTATAATTCATTTGGCTTATGAGACTGCTGGACAGCAGTCTCCTGAGAGAACTATGGCTCATTCCACAAGAGCTGTTTCCACTTCTTGGGCTTTCAAAAAATCAAGCTTCTATGGAACAAATTTGCAAGGCTGCAACTTTGGTCTTCTCTGCATACTTTTTCCAAAAATGTGATACTTTTGCCTCGGCTGAGGCTTCTTTTGGGAGAAAGGTTCTTCAAGCGGTGGTGCCTTCTGTTTAGGTCTGCCTGCCTGTCTTGTCCCTCCCTAATCATCTTTGTCCTCTAGCTTGGGTATTGGTTCCCAACAGTAAATGATGAAGCCGTGTACTCACCATACCAAAATGTATGCTTACCTGATAAATGTATTTATTTCTGGATATTGCGAGTCCATGGCCCTGCCCTTTATTCAAGACAGTTATTTTTAACTAAACCTCAGGAACCTCTACACCTGGTGTTACTCCTTTTTTCTCCATTTCCTGTCGGTCAAATGACTGGAGGTTGTGGGAAGGGAAGTGATACTTAACAGCTTTGCTGTGGTGCTCTTTGCCTCCTCCTGCTGGCCAGGAGTGATATTCCCAACAGTAAATGATGAAGCCATGGATTCACCATATCCAGAAATAAATACATTTATCAGGTAAGCATACATTTTATTTTTAACAGAACTTAGTTGCAAACAGATGTATAATATTCACGTTATTAGATACATATGAGATACAAATGAGATACAAAGCTGAGTATTTCAATACTTTTTATTTTTGTACTCCAACTCTATTATATAATACTTCTTTTTTTAATCTTTATAGCATACATTATATTTCTTATGGCTATATTTTATTCTACACATATAAATTGCTGTACTTTGCATATAACTGTGTGTTTTTGTAAATATTCATTTTACTAATTTTTATATTTAAAAGAATCCCCCAGCAGATATGTAACATTTATTTTCATACATATGCATATAATACTGTTTTTTTCTCAGTCACTGGTTTCATCTAAATGTTATCACACTCAGTGCTTTCAGATAGTTATTTCCCATACAAAATATAAAACATTGCTCTGCACTGAAATCAAACAGAAGTGGAGCGCTGAATATCGCTTTCATGGAAGTGATATTTACGATCCACTGAGTAATAGCAGTGTACGATAATGTGCGCTGGTATAGTACAAGTTGAGAGCAATGAGAACGCAAGCTTGTGTTTGCATTGCTGGGAAGCATTTCACTCACAAGAGCGCACTTCTATAGGCTCCAATAGGAGCCTTGTTCGCATGCCATTAGAACTAGCACAGCGAAAATCGTGCATCGATGGCAGCAAATTATAAATATATATGAATATATATATATATATATATGTATGTGTTAATATGTGTATATACACACATATTAACACAAATATATATGTATATAAGTGTCAGATCTAGCAGAAACTCAAGGGGTTAAGGGAGGAGGTTTTGATGGGAAACTGTTTTAACCGTTAATCGTCTGTTTTTTCGTCTACAGAAGCAGAATCAACAGACCATGACTCTGATTCCATGGGATCCAGTGATGAGTCGTCAGCTCCAGTCTCTCTCCCCACCCCTTCTGCTTCTCTTTCCTTACAGGTACCGACGAAGAGGGATAAAAGAGAAAAACCGATTATAGTGAGACCAAAAACACGAAACCAATCAAGTATCCCTTTAGACGAAAGACCAGGCGATCAAGAAGGAAGAGGAGAAGGAGAACCAATGCGACCCCAGAATTCCAACAAGAAGAAGGGACACTAAATATTATCAATTTATCAAATTTTCAATTAACACCATCACATGAACGAGTCCTGAAGAAGGGCCTGGGTTTTGCACCTACACACAAGTTTTCTGCCTTCAGGACACTAATAAATGTTAACAGATTTGTCAGAAAACTGACTTTGAAGAAATACTTTCACACCACTGAACACTATGTTACCTATGACACACATGATTCACTGACACTTGATGAGATAAATGTAACGGATTGAAATAAGTTGTTTGGCCTTTCTGAGTTATGCTCGATACAAACATTGAGATATCTCAATGATGGTACTTCTTCCAATATTGTTGGTAGAATTCCTTCACCTATGAGGTCACGATCTGATTTCTATCCCAGACATTTCAGGGGTAGTTTTCTTAATTCCTTCCACAAACGTGTGGAGGAAGACATTTTGAAATTGGAAGAAAAATCTAAAACACAATACCATAGAGATAATCTCTCTGGTATAGAGAGAAGGGCTCTCAGTGAGCTTGCTGGGAATGACGACATTGTCATCAGGAATTCTGATAAGGGTGGCAATGTCGTCATTCTCAATAAATCTGACTATATGGCAGAGGCAGATAAGCAGTTGAGAGACGACAATATATATCTCAAACTACAGGGGGATCCAACAGAGGTTTTTACTAGACAACTTAGTAAACTACTTGAAGATGCGGTCAGCATGGGAATTTTAACTGATGAACAAGCTAGACAACTTGTACCTACACATGTCACCATACCTATTTACCACTACCTGCCTAAAACACATAAGAGTCTTACATCACCACCTGGGCGTCCGATCATTTCGGGCATAGGCTCTTTACTGGCGCCTGTGTCCGAATGGATCGACAATCTTTTACAGCCTATGGTAAGAAACGTATACCGTTATCTCAGAGACTCATATCATCTCTTAGATGTCTTAAAAGATTTTGAATGGCAGGTGGGTTATAAGTGGGTAATTGTTGACACAATCTCTTTATATTAATCTATACCTCATGTGCATGGGTGTCGGGCTCTGGAGTCTTTTATCACCAATGAAACTACATTTGGCGAAGATGTCAAATCCCATGTCCTGGATGTTGTGAATTTCCTACTCACCCACAATTACTTTATGTTTGATTATAAATTTTATTTACAAAAGCAAGGTACGGCAATGGGGGCAAAATTTGCCCCCTCATATGCCAATTTATTTGTGGGTGAGTGGGAACACAAACACATCTATAATAATAATAATATTGGTGGTAGGGACTTCAGGCCTGACATACTCATGTACATGAGGTATATTGAGGATTTGATTTTTATTGTAAAGGACACTTTCCCATTTGATGAGTTTCTAAGTTACATCAATAACAATGATATTAACCTTAGGTTTACGGGAGATATGTTCTCTGATGAGGTTAATTTTCTAGACCTGACCTTATTAGGTGACCCTATCACTAAAATGATCATCTCTAAAACTTATCGAAAAGAGACAGCAGGAAATACCATCCTGCACGCCTCGTCTTGCCACCCTAAACACCTGGTAAATTCCATTCCAAGGGGACAGTTTATCAGGTTAAGGCGTAATGCCAGTGCTTTAGAAAATTACACCCAAGGAGCACAAGAGCTCATTAAGAGGCTTAAACTTAGAGGGTATGATGAAACACTCCTACAAAGTACTTTTGAGGAAATCAAATTATGGGAAACTAAGTCAGGCAGTTCCTCTAAAACTGGCAATAAAAACTACCCCAATAAAAAACACCCCAATGAACAGGATATAGTCTTCTCCACTGAATACTCTGTACATTACAACACTATTTGCAATATCCTTAGGAAACATTTAAATGTCTTAAAAGGGGACGACATCCTACAACCTTACATAAAGAAATGTAGATTTGTGGCAAAAAAAAAACACCTACTTTGGCTACAAGATTATCACCAAGTATGGTTAACTCTAAAAAAACCTCCAGAAATACCTGGCTTAGGGGTACGGGCAATTTTAGAGCACATTTAACTAATTGTATTACTTGTGATCATATGGAGTTTGGCAATACATTTTCCAGCCATGTAACAGGAGAAACATTTCACATTGAATTCTATGCAACGTCTCACTAAAAACATTGTTTATTTATTGGACTGTAAAATGTGTGGGGTCCAATATGTGGGACAATCGTCCAGAGACTTCAGATCATATGCTAGAGAATAGACAAATTGTACTCTAGTGGCAAGAGGCGTCACTACAGTACTTGTAAGAGGCGCCTGGGAGCGGGTAATACACACTTTAAAATATGATATTTAGATGATAAGCTGATAAGACGTATAATATAAATATAAATAAAGGTATAAGGGTATACAGACTAATAGTCCAATGGATGGTAAGTGATGATGAGGCAGTCCTTTGTTACAGTGCCGGATAATCCCAGATGATGTATATCCAAAGCAACAGGCCGCTCCTCTAGGGTGTCGTGCCGCGACACAGGTCCAGGGAATCTAAACAAATCAGAGTAGAGGGCGCCACATAGTGCAGATCATAGAGTAATTTAGATACAGATACAGGAATGGCAGAAGAATCCTACTCACAAAATGTAAAGCACAGATGTGCAATACCAGCAGTCCGGAACCGCCCATCGTCCGGTAGACCAATAGATAGAAGGGGAATCCTCGTCTCGCCATGGAGAGTCCAGAGAAACCACGGAAGGAAGTCTGTACTGCGATGGTCAGTCACACAGGTCCAGAAGCCTGGATGGAGAGTCCACAGCTCAAAATAGGTGGGTAACTCCCAGAATAGGGAAAATAATAGGTTGGCAGCAAATAGAGGGTTGGAGAAACTTTTAAAAAGTTTATTAAAATGATAAAAACAACAGCAACGCGTTTCTCAGTGTTACACACTGTTTCATCAGGCTATATGTATTCTAGGTTACACACCTCATTATGAGCAACATTGCTGAATAAACTTTTTGCACAAGTTTTCTGAGTCCGGAGTTCCTGTTTCTTCCTCCTTTGGATGTTATGGAGCCTTGCATATAGCGATTGGGATTTCGCAGTTTGGTTCTCTGAGGACTTGCCCTTTGCCCGCTTTTCACAGCAGCCTGGAGGACTTCATTCCAGTACGTGATACATCTTGGAGCGCCAATCGAGCGGCGACGCTCTGACGCCAGAGCATTCGACCATCACGAGGAAACAGAGAGCAGCGGTCTGTGGACATTTCCTGCCGACGCGACTGGGGGTCTGCAGCCTGTTGGTACGTGCCGGTGGATGTTGACTACATCGACTGACTATACCCACTGCCTGGTTCAGTGGATGGAATACCTCACAAGATGCACTAAGGCTTATTGTGACTAAGCGGGGACAGCCAAGTATCCATTTCCAATACATCATTGGTGACTCCGAACTGATTTGCACAGTTTGGAGCTGAAGTCAAATAAGATTTTGACTTTAAAGTGACTGATGAACTATCCTAAATTACTCATGCATATTATCAGCCACTGACTTCTGAAGTTTGGTTTTGCACTGTAACATATTAATATCTGGGAGTTACTATACTCTGTTTTATTTAGCCATACTATTATCATATATATATATATATATATATATATATATATATATATATATATATATATATATATATATAGTAGAATAGCAGAGAAGTGCACTCTCACTTGAGTCCAACTACCAGGGTGCTAGTGAAGTGTAGTAAACAAATGAACAAAAAACATGCACTCACTGGATTTTCAAAAGCCAAATTTTACTGTGACCGTGTAGTAATGTTTTGGGGATAAAGTACCCCCTTCCTCAGACGGTCTGTACATTATCCCCGAAACGTTACTACACGGTCACAGTAAAATTTGGCTTTTGAAAATCCAGTGAGTGCAAGTTTTTTGTTCATATATATATATATATATATATATATATATATATATATATATATATATATATATATATATATATATATATATATATATATATATATATATATATATATATATATATATATATATATATATATATATATATACATACACACATACACACACATATACATACATACATACATACATACACACACACACACACACTAGAAGCTGTCCAAAGGAGGGCTACTAAAATGGTACATAGTCTTAAATATAAAACGTACAAAGAAAGACTATGATTTAAATATGTATAGTTTAGACAGAGAATAGAAGGGAAAGAGGTGACATGGTAGAAACCTTCAAATATTTGAAGGGAATTAATAAAATAGAAGCTGAAAGCATTTTTCACAAAAAAATAAATGCCAAAACAAGGGGTCACAATCTAAAGTTAGAGGGTAGCAGATTCAGGAGAAATTTGAGAAAGCATTTTTTTTTTTTTACAGAAAGGGTGGTGGATTCATGGAATAAACTTCCATTTGAGGTGGTAAACACAAAGACTGTAAAGGAATTCAAAAATGCCTGGGACATGCATAAGGCTATCCTAAGGAAAAGGTAACATGTAATATGGGTAGACTTGATGGGCCTTTTTGGTTCTTATCTACCGTCAGATTCTATGTTTCTATATTAACTTGACTTTCACTGTATAATCCCCCCCACACAATTACTGTGCCATACGGCTCCTCCCTACAAAGCAGCCATGTCACGTAACACACAATACTTGCAGCTATACAAATGGCATGAGCCAGACACCATGGGGGGAGCTTTATAATATTGCCAGTAATTAATGCAAATGTCAGAATTCACACACTGGTAGCACCAAGTGCAAACACCTTGCACATCAATAGAAAATAAAATGCAATGCATGTACTGGTGTCTTTAGTACTAGATACAGAACTGCACAATGTCAGACCACACACAGCACAACCACTATAGTGTAATGTTACACCGAGATATTTCTGTCACAGCCTCAGTCCCCATACATAATACTATAAGTGACATTGTGCAGTTCTGTATCTAGTGTAACACTGAATAATGAAAGAAATATTAGGTTTAATGTCCCTTTAAAACTGACCATGCTACATATCTGCCCCTAGTTAGTCTGAGCAGGGGTGATAAGATCATGTAAAACAATACAAGTGTTGCTAACAAACTAATATAAACCTTTTGTCTATTCAGTAACAAGGTCAGATTGGCTCCTACAAATAAGGCAAACTATGTGGGGTTATTAGTTACTGTGTACCCCTTTGCGCTAGTTACTGCATGCCCCTAGAGCAGGGCTGATAATGTGCGCTTTGGGGGCACAGTGTGTATTAACCCTTCACTAGCACAGAGAGCAGCACAGTGTGTATTAACCCTTCTCTAGCATAGAGAGCAGCACAGTGTGTATTAACCCTTCTCTAGCATAGAGAGCAGCACAGTGTGTATTAACCCTTCACTGGTACATAAAGCAGCACAGTATGTATTAACCCTTCACTGGCACAGAGAGCAGCACAGTGTGTATTAACCCTTCTCTAGCATAGAGAGCAGCACATTGTGTATTAACCCTTCACTAGCACAGAGAGTTGCACAGTGTGTATTAACCCCTTCACTAGCACAGAGTGTAACAGTGTGTATTAACCCCTTCACTAGCACAGAGAGCAGCACAGTATGTATTAACCCTTCACTAGCAAAGAGCATAGTGTACATTAACCCCTTCACTAGCACAGTGAGCAGCACAGTGTGTAATAACCCCTTCACTAGCACATACATTTACAGTGGGTATTAACCCTTCACTAGCACAGAGAGCTACACAGTGTGCATTAACCCTTCACTAACACAGAAATTTACAGTGTGTATTAACCCTTCACTAACACAGAGAGTTAAACAGCACTTACTATCACATTGCCTTGCTCAAGCAGGTGAATAACATACAATAAAAACAACATTTATAACAATTATAAACTTTTTAAGAAGACTAGAAAGTGACTAAAACGTTTTATCACACAATACACACAGCCTGACTCACTCACCCAGCAGCAGCTGCACAGGAAGTAAATTGGAGGGGAACAAAGGCCAGTTCAATACTGAACTACATCTCCCAGAATACATGCTGAGAAGTCACATGTTAAGCAGCAGCCAATCAGACAAAAGAAAACATGCAACCATTTCAAAGACAAATTGAATGCTTTTTAACATTGTTTAAATGCTGCAAATTCGTTAAATTAGTAACTGAGCACATTGTCACTGTCATGTCCTCTACTAGTACATTAAAGGGACAGTCAACACCCGAGATAACAGTATCTGATATTTAAAAATCAAAAACGAAGATCCACCTGCACCGTACCCCTTTTGTTTTACCTACTTCCATCTCCTAGTAATCATCGACGATACCTGCTATAATCTGACGTAAATATGGCAGCCTAACTCCCCCCACCGTTATGTAGCTACCTTCTTGAAAGGATCAGCCAATCAAAATCCAATCCTCGGTCAGAAATTGCAAGCTCGCTCACGGACTTTAGCGCATGCACGATAGCATAGGAACCAAAAAGCAGAACTTTAAACCGCAACTCTGTTTCTGCCGGTTTGTAAAATTAACAGTACCCTATTGCGCAATACAAGGTAATTGTCAGCGGTTTAGAAACTTGTATTTTTACAGTTCTCAAAGTGAAAATATATACAATGATTTCCATTTTATTGGTTGCAATTCATTGTTAATTAAGGTCTCATCCCATTCTCTGTTATTGTCAACATCACTGTCTAATAAAGCAGGGCACTGTGGACAGCCCACCTTTGGACTAAAAACTTTGTTGTCTAACTGACAGCGCACACAGGCGCAAAACTTTCAAGCCCCACATGAAAACATTTGCAAATGTCCTGTAATATTAAAATATTTATTTTTACAATGATTTACAAACATATATTTTGAAATGCAAAATTGTAAGTCTTTTTTGCACATGTCCTGCTCATTTTATTTATTTATATGGAGGTTTGAACAATATATTTCCATAGTGTATATCAAACACAATGAAAAAATTGAGGTAAGTTTTTTAAATAAAGTTAAAGTTATAATATTACACATCGTGTATACTCTTTATAAAATAGTAAATCACATCACCTCTCAAATGATAATCTCAAATTGATATTTTTTAGTAGTTTGCGTTAAAATCGCTATCAGCTGTTGAAAGTCCGATTTCGGTCTGGTTGTAAGAACTGCGCATGTGCGATGACGTACGATGAGTGTCATCTAAAATTACATGAACGTGCCTGTTGTGGCATAGCGATGAGTAAGAAGCATGAAGGGGAGGAGTTAGGTGGCCATATTAAGATCAGAATATAAGAAATAACGATGAGGATTACTAG